>NW_013699258.1:0-619 GCF_000517525.1 Limulus polyphemus | reverse complement strand
GGATACCTATCAATAAAACCACCACTTGAATCAATATATATATAAGATTCCTATCAATAAACGGCCCATTTGAATTAATATATGTAGAATTCATATTGATAAACGACCATTTGAATTAATATATATAGTATTCCTATCAATAAACGACAATTTGAATTTATTTATATATGATTCATATCAATAAATGGCCATTTTAATTAATATATATAGGATACCTATCAATAAACGACAATGTAAATTAATGTGTATAGGACACTTATCAATAAACGACCATTTGAATCAATATATATATATAGGATACCTATCAATAAACGATCATTTGATTAATATATATATATATAGGATACCTATCAATAAACGACCATTTGAATTAATTTATATATAAGATTCCTATCAATAAACAACCATTTGAATTAATATATATATATAAGGTTCGTATCAATAAACGGCCATTTGAATTAATATATATATATATAGAATTCCTATCAATAAACAACCATTTGAATATATTTATATAGGATTCCCATCAATAAACGGCCATTTTAATTAATATATATAGCATACTTATCAAGAAAGGACCATTTGAATTAATATATATATATATAGGATTCCTATCAAT
>NW_013699257.1:0-619 GCF_000517525.1 Limulus polyphemus | reverse complement strand
TAAAACATAATGATGAAGTATTCAGAATCAAATGCAATTAGCTATAAATCTAGCTCGATGAAATAAAAAAAAATGGAAATTTTATAAATTATATGATTCCAAAAAATATTTGTCGGTAAAAGATACATTTGTGAAATACTCTATGGGATATCGGGTAAAAAAATTATAATAAGAGTAATTTACACAGATTAAAACTAATAAAGTTAAACATAAAAAACAATATATGTTCGCTTTTAATTAGAAACATTACTATTATGATTTTAATAATTAAAAAGATAACAGAAATCGGATTACATCGAACAAAGTATTATTTTTTTCCACGATTCTCACTCGGTATTCCGGTATATAGTACCAGTTTTCTAGGCCTAGCTCCGAATCATATTTAACACTACTAAGAATTTGACCTTTTTAGTAAGATTTTATAAAACCATGCACTAATTTTTTTATTAATTTGTTCGTTAAAGTATCTTATGAGTGGATATATAACACGACTTACCGATTGTATGTCTTGGTACTAGAGTCAAAATGAATTCTAATGTAAAAGTTGGTGTTCATAATTTCAAAATAAAACCCTGTAAATTGATATCTATATACACAGCGGGATCACAAGTAAATCGAT
>NW_013699256.1:0-619 GCF_000517525.1 Limulus polyphemus | reverse complement strand
GGCTCTTAGGACCAAGACACAGTACACCGGAAAGGTGCCCTTAGGACTAAGACACAGTACACCGGAAGAGGGCCCTTAGGACCAAGACACAGTACACCGGAAGAGGGCCCTTAGGACCAAGACACAGTACACCGAAAGGGGCCCTTAGGACCAAGACACAATACACCGGAAGAGGGCCCTTAGGACTAAGATACAGTACACCGGAAGAGGGCCCTTAGAACCAAGACACAGTACACCGGAAGAGGGCCCTTAGGACCAAGACACAGTACACCGAAAGGGTGCCCTTACGACCGAGACACAGTACACCGGAAGGGGGACCTTAGGACCGAGACGTATACAAGAAAGCAAAACTCAAGTGTGTTCTCTATAAGGCGTTGTCGTTAGGCTTAAGGATGGTTATCTGTTCGACCTTTGTATTCAGTTGCAGCTTCAATTGCTATTAACCATGTCAGGGTGGTCTCTCTCTCTCTCTTATGGCTCAAAGGACGCGGAAATTCCCGTGCCTACAACTAAACTACACCAAGAAATTGAAATAAGGCTTGAGTCGAGTGTTATTGATCTACAGCTTACTACAGGGAAACCCTCTTAACAGGTATTAGGGAAAATGTGTGTAATTACT
>NW_013699255.1:0-619 GCF_000517525.1 Limulus polyphemus | reverse complement strand
CCTAGCAAATACTGGATTATTCGTGATGTTCCCTGATCGTTCTAGAATCTCATGACGTGATACTAGCGTCACGTGACCTCCGCTGTCGTAACAATACGTTTGTTTGTTTCGCTCTCCCAAGCAGCAAGCAGAATTGATGAGACGTGAATTCAGTAAGACTAGCCTACTACAAAAGAAGTAGCTAATCAGAGAGTATATTAGGCCTCTAAATCATTCACGAATTCTGTCTTTTCTTCAATGAAATTATAAGTTTCGATGAGGGAAGGAGAAATTCACAAATAAATTCTGGAGATTCCACTTACTCAGAATCAGTGTTACCAGACTTTCATAACAAAACAGCACAGGTTCTTGTCAAAAATGTCGTCCAATTTCAGTTTCTACCTATTCAGTAAAACTTGGTATGATGTTTCACAAGTTCCCCAGTATTATTAACAAGAATTCACTGCTCATTTCGCACTGTGTTAAAAAAATTCGCGAAAACAAAATATGATTCCGAAAAAAATTTTACAGTCATGTTTAGGGAATGCATATTACTTATCTAACTTATTGTTACGACAGCGGAAGTCACGTGACTCTGGTGGCGTGCGTGATGAGTTTCTCAAATGATCGGGAATCCGAG
>NW_013699254.1:0-620 GCF_000517525.1 Limulus polyphemus | reverse complement strand
TTTATGACCGGTGAAAGTGGACAGTCTGTGTTAGCTAGCCTAGAATATATGGACAGTTGGATGTTAGCAAGCCTAGAATCTGTGGACAGTTGGATGTTAGCTAGTTTATGACCGGTGAAAGTGGACAGTCTGTGGTAGCCAGCCTAGAATATATGGACAGTTGGATGTTAGCAAACCTATAATCTGTGGACACTTGGATGTTAGCTAGCCTAGAATCTGTGGACAGTCTGTGGTAGCCAGCCTAGAATCTGTGGACAGTGGATGTTAGCAAGCCTAGAATCTGTGGACAGTTGGATGTTAGCTAGTTTATGACCGGTGAAAGTGGACAGTCTGTGTTAGCTAGCCTAGAATATATGGACAGTGGATGTTGATATCCTAGACTAGTTACAGTTACTGTGAATGGTGAATTACATTAAAATTTGTTTTAAAATATCTTAAATCCGAAATTAATCCACACTTTTCTTGACCCTCACCAACAAAAATCAACGAAACGCCACTGATTAAAAGGTAAACAGTGAATGATTTTTTTCACGCCTACGTTTAGCAAACAACGTGTTTACACAAACTCTAAACGTGGTGCAGATTGTATTAAGATTGTATATGTATAATTCTGTTAACAA
>NW_013699253.1:0-620 GCF_000517525.1 Limulus polyphemus | reverse complement strand
CAGTTATGATGTAATATCACTTTGTGCTAATGTTCCAGTTCTTTAATAAAAATTGTCAGTTATGATGTAATATCACTTTGTGCTAACGTTCCAGTTCTTTAATAAAAATTGTCAGTTATGATGTAATATCACTTTGTGCTAATGTTCCAGTTCTTTGGTAAAAATTGTCAGTTATGATATAATATCACTTTGTGCTAATGTTCCAGTTCTTTAGTAAAAATTGTCAGTTATGATGTAATATCACTTTGTGCTAATGTTCCAGTCCTTTAGTAAAAATTGTCAGTTATGATGTAATATCATTTTGTGCTAATGTTCAAGGCCTTTAGTAAAAATTGTCAGTTATGATATAATATCACTTTGTGCTGATGTTCCAGTTTCAGAAAGCATTGGCATAACTTTAGATTGTATTTCTAATCATTATAAAGCTTGACTATTCGTAGCAATTGTTTATTTCTTCTACTACTTATTAAATTTTCTAATTTAAGGGAATAAATTTTAATCGAAAATCTGTGTTAGGTATGGACAATCCATAATTTGCTGATTTATCCAATATGTTTATGATTAAAATTAAAGGTCCGTTTCTGAGTATATTAACAATACACATTCAAATAACAAAATCA
>NW_013699252.1:0-620 GCF_000517525.1 Limulus polyphemus | reverse complement strand
AAAACAAACTGTTCAAATGTTACTTAAATTTTTTTTCGTTGCACGTTCACTATTTTCTGAACTTTTTAACGTTATATTTGTTGATAGAATTAAAGTAACATGATAAGCCTCGTTGTCGTTCTGAAATTTAAAACCGATTACAAAACTCAAGATACTAATCAGATTGAAGTCTTAAACAATCGAATATATGAATGAGCATATATGTTTTTTTATTTGGGGGTAGAAAGGAGCAAGAGGTACTTGAGGCAGAATGGGTTGCATCAGAATTAGGGTTCACGCGTTATTAACTACAAAAGAAACAGGCTTTTTTTTAAAAAAGAAAGAAAAGTCTATTTATTCTCTTTAACTATTAAAAAAAAAGTGGAAATTATCTCAATTTCTCTTTGCACAACTTTGCGGCGGTCTGGTGCTGTTTGAAACTACCATTAAACCCATCCCCTAGGTGTCATCTGATTGGGGATGTTTCTTTCGGTTCAAGTTACATGGTATAACTAGCCCTCCCGTCCAAAACAAAAGTTATATAACACTCCATATTAATGGGGGATTAAAATGTAAGGAGAATTTAAACATTTAAGACTAAATGCTGATACTTCAGATGTGGGTCAGAGCTCTCCAATGGG
>NW_013699251.1:0-620 GCF_000517525.1 Limulus polyphemus | reverse complement strand
ACACGTTTTTGGAGCACTAAGTGTCTACGGCCTTGATTTCTGATTTCAGAACTTTTCTTTTTACGCGTATACGACTATACAATATATCGTAAACCTTTAGTTTCGTATTTCTTGAAACTTTTCAAGCAACAACTACGCTTGCATATAACTTGTTACAACAAGAACATGTTTAATATATGCCCAGTAGTTTTATATACGCGGTCATGATAATACAATTATTATAAAAGATAGGGACATTAAATATAGTTTCCGCGCATTAAATTGATCTTGTGGAAATTTGATTTTAGCTATAATGGCTTATTTGCTGTCAGAAATTCATTCAAAGCTACATGACAGCTATCTGCGCATAGTCGTTCCTAATTTTGAACTGACTGTTTAACAGATTAGAGAACAAGCAACCAGTCAACATGATCTGAAACTGAGGAGAGCGTTTTTGTTAGAAACGTGACTTGAACCAGGAATCTTCAGCCACGTTTAGCCCCAAGCCAAACAGAGTTGACGTTTTTTTTTTTATTTGAATAAATAGTATCTTTATTATAAATATTATACTCTAACATAAAATTGTATAACAGAACGTTTTGCTAAATTTTGTGCAAAGCTACATGAGAGCTATATGCGCT
>NW_013699250.1:0-620 GCF_000517525.1 Limulus polyphemus | reverse complement strand
TCTTGACAAATACTTCGTGGTTTACATGTACTCATGACAAATAATTCGTGGTTTACTTTGACTCGGAACAAATACTTCGTAGTTTACTTGTACTCATGATAAATCCCTCCTGGTTTCCTTGGACTAGTAACAAATACTTCATGGTTTACTTGGACTCGTGACAACTACTTCATGATTTACTTGGACTCGTGTCAAATACTTCTTGGTTTACTGGGACTCGTAAGAAATACTTCGTGGTTTACTCTGAGTCGTTACAAATACTTCATGATTTACTTGAACTACTTGCAAATACTTCATGGTTTACTTTAAATCGTAACAAATACTTCGTGGTTCACTTGTACTCATGAGTAATAATTCGTGGTTTACTTGGACTCGTAACAAATACTTCATGATTTACTTGAACTAATGGCAAATACTTCGTGGTTTTCTTTAACTCGTAACAAATACTTCGTCGTATACTTGAACTCGTGACAAATACTTCTTGGTTTCCTTGAACTCGTCATAAATACTTCGTAGTTTACTTGTACTCATGACAAATAATTCGTGGTTTACTTTGACTCGTAACAAATACTTCGTGCTCTACTCGTACTCATGACAAATAATTCGTGTTATACTTGGAC
>NW_013699249.1:0-620 GCF_000517525.1 Limulus polyphemus | reverse complement strand
GTCTTTAAACTTGCCACATTTTGAAAGTTCACAAACACCTAGTCACACCTCGAAATCAGCAACTGTTTTTCATGAGAAAAATGATTCAAGCAGTGGGAATCACAGTATATATTCAAAGTCCCCAGTGTAACTACAATGGACGTTTACGCATTCACTCTCTTTAAACTTGGTATTAGGATCCGATACAGAACAGAGAGTCTATGTACATGCACATTAGGCCACATGCTTAGCACATTATAACTAAAAAAGTTTTTGAAATAAAAATATTTTTGTATCATGGTTAATAACTAAGTAGAGGTAAAGACAACGTTTAAAAGGGATGGTTCAATGTTTTCCAAGAAAGCAGAAAACATTTGAGGATTAGACAGCCTATGACAGCAAGAGAACTCTCCGAAGCTAAAAAAACAAATGATAAACAACATCAATATTGCGATGAAGGTTGGCATATTTTGCTATTGTTTAGGGGGTAATAAACAATGATTTGAGTTGGCAAAGGCTTACAAGCTGTTTCAAGCTGCCTGTTTATTGTTCATCTTTTCTAACGATTTGAATAACACATCCTCACAATACCAAGGATAAAGTGCAGTGGCTTGTAGTTGCATTTTGCTCTGCCTTTTTAG
>NW_013699248.1:0-620 GCF_000517525.1 Limulus polyphemus | reverse complement strand
ATACCATAGTTTGTTATATTAATGTAATGTACGTTTTTGACAAGATAAACACTACAATTAATGTAATGTACGTTTTTGACAAGATAAACACTACAATTAATGTAATGTACGTTTTTGATAAGATAAACACAACAATTAATGTAATGCACGTTTTTGATAAGATAAACACAACAATTAATGTAATGTACGTTTTTGACAAGATAAACACTACAATTAATGTAATGTACGTTTTTCACAAGATAAACACAACAATTAATGTAATGTACGTTTTTGACAAGATAAACACTACAGTTAATGTAATGTACGTTTTTGACAAGATAAACATTGTAGTCGGTTCATTTACAAGTTTACTTGTTAACGAGTCTTAACTTTACTCTTTCAGACCTTATTAGGGTATGTGTATTGGTTATGTAGTTTAGATATTAACAACATGAGAATAGGTGGCGCTGCAAAGTATAAAGAATAATTTGGCTAATGTGTAGATTAACATGAATTAATTCCGTATAAAAGAATCCATTCATACCTGTTCAATTATATGTTTGTCTGTCGTATTAGTTGGTTTAAATAATGTTCATTATATTTAAAAACTGGCAATTTGAAGTTTCAGGTAGTTATGAAAG
>NW_013699247.1:0-620 GCF_000517525.1 Limulus polyphemus | reverse complement strand
TTTAACATTCACCTCAATATAAAACACACCTAAATGTTTAACAAATGTGTTTAATTGATACATCTGATGGCTCATGACAAAACAATGAAAACAAACCTAAACAATTTTTAATTACTGTAATGAATAAACTTTTATTTTTGAAAATAATTTCAGAATCGATTACTAGTCAATAAATTTGAATAAATTATTAACTTTAAATATGATAATTGTGTTAGTCGAAAGCTCCCCAGCGCCTAAGTCTGAAGGTTTATACCACTAAAAATTTGGTTTTGATATTCATGGTAGACACGGCACAGGTGGCACATCGAGTAGTTTTGTATTTAAAAACTAACAAACAGATGTGAAGTTTGCTATAAAAAAGACAAATGTCTAAGAAGCAAAATGTCTATATAAACTGAAGATTATTACCCAAACATTGTGCTTAAATTATAAAAGAAAAAATATTTTCAAAATAATTTCATAGTTTTGACAGAATATGATATACAATATTACCTGAAAAATGATTAACCCATCAGCCAAGTCACTGTACAACCAATTTACGTGTGGGTTGACTCCCATGCTATTTATCCAATTACGATACGCTGAACACACACACAAAAAAAATGGTTAATACTTCGTGT
>NW_013699246.1:0-620 GCF_000517525.1 Limulus polyphemus | reverse complement strand
CAAACAAACGCAAGCCTCTTACTGGTTCAACGGTGATCTTGGGGGCTTCTAATGCTAACGTTCTGGGTTCGATACTCGTGGTTGGCACACTGCAGCTAACCCATTGTGCAACTTTGGGCTTTAGAAAAAGCAAACAAAGACAAAGTCATGTTGCATAGGAAAATTTGCTTTTTCAGAAGAATTAAAAACACTATCCTTCTAAGTAAACCCGAAGTCACAAACTGAAGTACCTTAAGAAGGCTTAGTAAGATTAAGAGTTAAGAAAACTTACTGATGATACAAATTACGCAACATAAGCACGAGCTATACGCTCGCCACTGCTCCCTTTATGGTAATCGGTTGTGTACCGGCTGACCTAGTAAGGTCCTTACCTTTACGTGTGCGTTATTTGGGTCCTACAGGACCTAAAGCTGCGTGGCGGATAACAAGCTACATCACTGAGTGCAATGACCAAGCTTCTTGTTTACGTGTAAACCTTACAAACGTTCAGTTATTCTCGACATTCCCATCCCAGGGTATATTAAAGGAGTTAAAAAAAACAACAGAGTTTTAATATAGTTACCGATTGTATAAACCATGGTAACACAAACAATTCACGATTGTATAAACCATGGTAACAC
>NW_013699245.1:0-620 GCF_000517525.1 Limulus polyphemus | reverse complement strand
GCCTCAAATATGTTTTATGATGAGAAACCATCTATTATATAATGATGTTTTGGTTTCATGTACAAACCACTAATTTTGGGATAAATAAAAAAAAAGGTTTTAAACTGGAACTCTTAAGCTCAAGCACTCTGCGAAATGAATATAAGAAAAATCAAGAAGGAAAACGAACTATAATATCAACGACTACTCTTGTTAGACATTAGATTTTTTTCAACTTAAGGACTGTTTACAGTTTAAACAAATCTAAAAGCGTTTAAGTCATTCTTTGTTGTTTTTTTTCACTTCTAAAACCGGTTTCAGTGAACAAACTAATTATACTTGTCAAACATGTAGAAATTCACAAATTAATTGTACTTGTTTTTGGGGTGCAACATTAACAGTTGTTAAAAATGATACAGTGAAAATTTAGTGATACGTTTGCATTGTTAATTCCAGAAAAATTTAATTTTCAAACTGGGATACAATTTTTAAATTTTCGTAAAAATTAGTCATATGTATACAATAAAATAAAAACTTTGAATATATATTTTTTTCACGTCCCCCAATACTCCCAAATAATCTTTCTTCCTTTTCGAGATGCTAAACAAAGAATGGTTAAAACAATAACAACTGAAATATAT
>NW_013699244.1:0-620 GCF_000517525.1 Limulus polyphemus | reverse complement strand
GTCGTGTGTGACCTTACTTTTTCATTGTTTGCAGTTCTATGATTTTATGTTGTATATATATATATATATATTTGAAAAATTCACTTAATGTAGTAATTATTACAAATTTTGTCTATGGATACTATTTCGAATTTAGGAAATAAACAACTCCAATATTTATAGTGAAACGGATAAAGCACAATGCATAATTTCGTCTATAAATTGTATAGTTATAAAAGATCAGAGAAACAGTCACGTTCACGTGTGTACGAATAAGCCTTCTTAATACCTTCATGTACATACAGCGAATGTCGTTTTCGTGAGGGGGACTATAAGGCTTCTAAAGGCCAATAAGTTTGTTGATCATATGATCATACTAACCTTTAAAATCCAAAGATGACAACGTTATCATTAGACATGTTTTGGATGGTATAAAGCATCGGACTGTGAAACTGGAAGATGAATATATGTAACGTAGAAGAATCTATGTATTAACTTCTCAATTTAGTATAAAGAAACAAACAGTGTAGTCTTCTCGCGTAAAGAAACAAACAGTTTAGTCTTCTCGCGTAAAGAAGCAAACAGTTTAGTCTTCTCGCGTAAAGAAACAAACAGTTTAGTCTAGTCGCATAAAGAAACAA
>NW_013699243.1:0-620 GCF_000517525.1 Limulus polyphemus | reverse complement strand
AACAGTCAGTTATATTAATATTTGTCTTCTTTTGTCGATTGTCTAGTATCTTCTAACTAACAGTTAGTTATATTAATATTTGTCTTCTTTTGTCGATTGTCTAGTATCTTCTAATTAACAGTCAGTTATATTAATATTTGTCTTCTTTTGTCAATTGTCTAGTATCTTCTAACTAATAGTCAGTTATATTAATATTTGTCTTCTTTTGTCGATTGTCTAGTATCTTCTAACTAACAGTCGGTTATATTAATCTTTGTCCTATTTATTCTATTGTCTAGTATCTTCTAACTAACAGTCAGTTATATTAATCTTTGTCCTATTTCTTCTATTGTCTAGTATCTTCTAATTAACAGTTAGTTATATTAATATTTGTCTTCTTTTGTCGGTTGTCTAGTATCTTCTAACTGTCAGTTATATTAATCTTTGTCCTATTTCTTCTATTGTCTAGTATCTTCTAACTAACAGTAAGTTATATTAATCTGTATTCTAACTAACAGTCAGTTACATTAATCTTTGTCTTCTCATTAACAGTCAGTTATATTAATCTTTGTCTTCTAATTAACAGTCAGTTATATTAATCTTTGACTTCTAACTAATAGTCAGTTATATTAATCTTTGTC
>NW_013699242.1:0-620 GCF_000517525.1 Limulus polyphemus | reverse complement strand
GTACAGTGACTTGTGATAATACTCATTAGCATGTATAGGTACAGTGACTTGTGATAATACTCATTAGCATGTATAGGTACAGTGACTAGTGATAATACTCATTAGCATGTATAGGTACAGTGACTAGTGATAATACTCGTTAGCATGTATAGGTACAGCGATTTGTGAAAATACTAATTAACATGTATAGGTACAGTGACTAGTGATAATACTCATTAGCATGTATAGACTACATTGACTAGTGACATTACTGACTAACGCCTAAAGTGGCCAGTTGGTAATATTGATAGACATATATGGAGTACAGTGACTAATGATAATACTGATGAGCATCTATAAAGTACAGTGAATATTGACTGTCTTGATTAACATCTATAAAATACAGTAATTAGTGGCATGTATAGAGTACAGTGATAGGCAGCACTACTGATTAGTATCTCCAGATTACAGTGATCAGTAATAATACTGATTATTGTGTCTAGTGTACAGTGACTTGTGACAAAGATGATCAGTGCTTAGTGAGTGGAGGTTGTGTCTTAGCCTATTGCTATGCATTATATATAGAGGATTTAGTTACAAAGAAAATATAGAAAACAGTAAATAGTGACAGTACTGATTAA
>NW_013699241.1:0-620 GCF_000517525.1 Limulus polyphemus | reverse complement strand
TGGTTCAGCTCTATGGGTCAGCAATTCGCCAGGATCCATTAAACAAAACCAATGTCAGTTCTGGTTCAGCTATATGGGTCAGCAATTCGCCAGGATCCATTAAAAACAAAACCAATGTCAGTTATGGTTCAACTCTATGGGTTCACTAATTCGCCAGGATCCACTGAAAAAAAATCAATATCAGTTCTGGTTCAGCTTTAACAATTAGTAATTTGCTAGGTTCCACTAATATCAAAACCAGCGTCAGTTCTAGTCCAGCTTAATCAAATACCAGTTAAAAACAAATTACTGCTGTGTACTCAGTAACTGTCTTTACAAAGTAAAAAAATAGCGAATGATTGGATAAATTTTGTGCTGAATTTGGTAAAAAATTTGCTTCATTCCTGTCATTTATGAGTAAAATTCGCTTCAATAAATAGATGTAAAGAATTTGTTGAGAGTTACTGCTCTATAATAGAATATTAAAATGTTTTCCTATTTTCAGCGCATAAAAATATAAAATGTTATGTAGCATATGTGAATATTGAAGAATGTTCAATTGATTTATTAGAGTTGCCTAGTTTAAAACATATATGAACAGATCTTACATTAGAGTTTCGATGGCTAGAAATCCCCCGTAT
>NW_013699240.1:0-620 GCF_000517525.1 Limulus polyphemus | reverse complement strand
ATGTACCTTGGGAGGTTCTAATAATTGAAATATAGTAAGAGTACAACAGGAAGTCCCAATGACCAAAATACACTCTGTGTATCTCAACATGTCTTAGTGACAAAAGTACATTATATGTACTCAGTAAGTTCTAAATAATAAATAATATTCTATGTGTTTCTCCAGGTCCTGATGATTGAAAGAACGTCCGTATACTTAATAAAAACTTTATGACTAATTATAAGAACTTATGAATGAAAGGAAAGAAGAATGTGCTATAATATGTCATCCATACTGCGTCTTCCATATTAAGTGCCGATGAGACCTTTCGCCTTACGCCAAGACTCACCAGGATGGCTAGAATAAAGAGATATAATAGTAGACTGGAAACTGTTTATACCATTAACTTTCATCAACAGTGACCAGAGTAAATGAGTTAGTTGTAATTATTATCAATTTTATTTTAAAAAATTTACAACTCATATTTTTATGGCAAAAAAAACACAATGCACTTATTTTATTTTCAGCCCAAATTATTTTAATTGGTATTATTATCATTTTATTTTAATTAACTTTGCTATCATTCAGAAAAACTGGCGAACCAGTAAGCTAGTGGATTAGTACTAAACATCTCAAAAACT
>NW_013699239.1:0-620 GCF_000517525.1 Limulus polyphemus | reverse complement strand
TTCAACCCAGAGTAGTGTAGGTGTTCAACCCAGAGACGTGTAGGTGTTCAACCCAGAGACGTGTAGGTGTTCAACCCAGAGACTTGTAAGTGTTCAACCCAGAGACTTGTAGGTGTTCAACCCAGAGTAGTGTAGGTATTCAACCTAGAATAGTGTAGGTGTTCAACCCAGAGACGTGTAGGTGTTGAACCCAGAGTAGTGTAGGTGTTCAACCCAGAGACGTGTAAGTGTTCAACCCAGAGACGTGTAGGTGTTCAACCCATAGACTAACCTTAATTCTTCTCTAGGGTTCCAGAAATAATCAGCTGTTTAGAATAATATGGACTGAAAATTTTGCCAGCTTAAACACACGTTGAAAACGGCATCTTTAGAATAGAAAACCAGTAAGATATATTTCATAGACTGGTTCAACTTCTTTTCAAGCAGAAATATTAGGAATCACTCAAGCCTCCTGGCATACTTCAACAATATAATAACGCAATACGCTGAAGTCCGACTCACAAGTGTTCTTGAAACCGAATCTGGCGAGGCAGCAAGTCTTTTGACGAGTTAGCTTGAAGAGTTCTTTATTATAATATGAAGATAAGCTGCTTCAGATCTTCTCAAACGACGTGGTTCAA
>NW_013699238.1:0-620 GCF_000517525.1 Limulus polyphemus | reverse complement strand
TGAGGAAGATTATATAATTTCCTCGTGATCTGATGAGACTAGGATTTATCTCAGACCACATAGTTAACGTAGTTTCAGTATTTGACACTCCTCTACGCTTATTACTAAAAAGATGATCCACTGTGTGTGTGTGTGTGTTAGTATCCATCGCCGAGAGTTGGCTGGCTCGATTACCATAACTATTTGTGTGGTAACTGGACAGTGTCCAACGGTGTACAAAGGTTATTTTGTTTTAAGAATTTTTGCTCAAGAAGAGAGATAAAAAAACCCTCATGTAGGGCACATTTCCACTTTTTATACACTTTTGGTTTTGAATTTAAAGACACGAGTAGTTAATCAGTTAGTCGAGTCAATTATTACCTTACACAAAGCAGAGTTTGCAATTAGCATCTAACGAGATCTTTAGAGGTTTAATAAAAGGAAGAAAATGAAACATTTTCTAACATTGTCTCTACACAATTTTTGTATCCTTAACATGTACCCTTAGCTAGTTTTATCTACGTCATATTGGGCGAGGATTCTGTCAAAGTGTAGGTATTCTTTCTCATTTCGTTTTCGGTCAAAATTGGTTTTCTGGTTAAAATCATAAATAATATTCAACGTTAAACTGGTACACAATT
>NW_013699237.1:0-620 GCF_000517525.1 Limulus polyphemus | reverse complement strand
CAAGATTAGGACAGTAGCATGGTTTTATGTGAGTCTGTTACATCTGATTAACAAGATTAGGACAGTAGCATGGCTTTTTGTGGATCTGTTACATCTTATTAACAGGATTAGGACACTAGCATGTTATATGAGGGTCTGTTACATCTTATTAACAAGATTGAGACAGAAGCATGGTTATATGTGGGTTTGTTACATCTTATTAACAAGATTAGGACACTAGCATGTTATATGTAGGTCTGCTACATCTTATTAACAAGATTGGGACACTAGCATGGTTATATGTGGGTTTGTTACATCTTATTAACAAGATTAGGACACTAGCAGGTTATATGTGGGTCTGCTACATCTTATTAACAAGATTGGGACAGTAGCATGGTTATATGTGGGTTTGTTACATCTTATTAACAAGAGTGGGACACTAGCATGGTTATATGTGGGTTTGTTACATCTTATTAACAAGATTGGGACACTAGCATGGTTATATGTGGGTTTGTTACATGTTATTAACAAGATTAGGACAGTAGCATGTTATATGATGGTCTGTTACACCTTATTAACAAGATTGGGACAGTAGCATGGTTTTATGTGGGTCTGGTACATTTGATTAACAAGATTAGGAC
>NW_013699236.1:0-620 GCF_000517525.1 Limulus polyphemus | reverse complement strand
CATTTATATGTAATTGTAAAAAAACTCCCATAAAAACAGCAAAACTGAAAATTTGTATATATCTCCTTATGGACCAAATGAGCCTCTATACTATAGACAAACAACAGACAGTATTATCATATTTATATAGATTATACGTATAGTTGTTATTATTAATAATGATTAAATTCTTTTCTCTAGTTTCTAATAATAAAACAATAACTGGTAATAAAATGGCATGATTGCATGCTATTTATGCAGGATTATGGAGTTTTGTTGCACGCGTGGTTAGTTTATTGATCAAATGAGCTTTTCTGTCTATTTATGTAAGCCTAAATAAATAGTTCACAGTGCTTGAGTAAGGAAGCACAGTAAACTAATATAATAATAGGTTGACAAACAACGCATAATGAAGAAATTTATTGATGGTGGAACAGAAGACAAACCAATGTTTTGTCGAAATATGTAGTATGTTCCACCATCAATAAAGTTCTTTCTTGTGCTATTAGGAAAAGAGGCATTTGATATATAATACTATATGTGAGAGACATCTAATATTTATTCGCTTTGTTAACAGAGGGCGCGAAAAGCTGTAGAAGCACTGATGCAACTATTTGGAGTGATTTTAACTCGAATGGCAA
>NW_013699235.1:0-620 GCF_000517525.1 Limulus polyphemus | reverse complement strand
ATAACAAAACTTTGCTCAACAACTTGATGTTTTACCAAGAAATCTAACAAGTTTGTACTACAAGCTTTAGAGAATAAAGATATCTTCATAGAAACTAGCCCTACCTTTTTAATAATAATAATAAATAAAAAAAGAGAGATGTTTACAAATAAAATAAGGCTGTTTATTTACGAGTATCAAAAGAATACCTCCCCCCCCCCCCATTTAAAATTACACCTTTAAAATAATTACATTTAAATTAATAATACCGGTTGTCAACTCAGGCCCACAATAAATATGGTTCTACCTCTTCCCTAAACATTCTTCTTAAATCTATGAAAATAAACACAATAGAAACTTTACAGATGCCTTTCTTGTCCAATATTAATGGAGAGAGAGAGAGAGAGATAGTGTATACAAACCAGTTCAATATAAACATGTTACACTGATTAACTGTAATTATATGTGGTTTCATATGTTTTGTAATTAGTTTTAATCAGAGAATTGTTGATACAATCAATCGTTTAATCACACGTATTTAATAATGTGATTACCATGGAATACCCAATTATAAAACACCAAAATATTCAAACAGAGTTAAATCATTCTAAGCCTAGCACTATCATTTAAACTTGAGAATC
>NW_013699234.1:0-620 GCF_000517525.1 Limulus polyphemus | reverse complement strand
ATGCAGAATATGCAGCAACGAATAGGTGGAAACTGAACTTCGACAGCATCAACAAACTTTTATTAATGATAACTATCTCAAACAATTGGTCAAAAGGACTGTCAAAAAACTCTTTAATGAGGAAACCCCATTAACCAGGAAAATAAACATAGGATGTTGATAACCTACTTTTCAGCTCTTGGAGAAAAAATAAAAACAATAATGAATTCCTTTAACATTTAAACTGTGTTAAAGAGCCCAACTAACCCACTTAATATCTTAACTAAGATTAAGTCCTAGCCTGACTACCCTACGTAATATTTTAACTAAGGTTAAGTCCTAGCCTGACTACCCTACGTAATATCTTAACTAAGGTTAAGTCCCAGCCCTACTAACCAACAACATATCTCAACTAAGGTTAAGTCCCAGCCTGACTACCCTACGTGATATCTTAACTAAGGTTAAGTCCCAACCCTACTAACCTAAGTAATATCTTAACTAAGGTTAAGTCCCAACATCCGACTTCTAAGCAAAAAAACGTTATTTACAGTTTATCATGTGAATGTTAAAAATAATACGTCGGAGAGACCACATGTTCTATTAACATTAGGATGAAAGAACATGAAAGTGACATCACACAT
>NW_013699233.1:0-620 GCF_000517525.1 Limulus polyphemus | reverse complement strand
TTTGTAGTCATTTATCATACTCACTAAACAGTAAACTTGCTTGATTTGATGATTGTTATTTTATTTGGGGAACAACAACAACAAACTATAACCTCACGTACAAACATTGTAATTTGGTAAAATCACAGTATATCTATTAAAAGTAAAAACACCTTAATTTTAAATAAAGAACCAAATATCAACAAGACACCTTTATAAAGCCTTAAGCATTTCCCAATCATGTGACTTCTTTGTTTCATACTGTTTATGTATTCCTGAGTATAAGTTAACTGCTTGTACCAGGTGATGAACAAAACCTTCTCCAGACAGAGTTAACTTCTGATAAACTTTTATTTGTTACCCATTCAACCTGTCTGAACTTACCTTACCTAAAATTATCTGATGTCTGCTCATTGAAGAAAATATCTGTAGCTTTCAAACAGTTAGAATTTAACACACAAATACTTTCACAATTCACAAATGAATGGAACATTTACAGAAACCATAAAAAGAAATAAACATAACTTATTCTACTGTCACACGATGGTATAATTCTAGCTCTATCCAATTTTATTTAAACATTTCTTGTAGCTGCTTTCAAAGCTATGTGTTATTTGTGAATGATCTAACCACTCAATGTG
>NW_013699232.1:0-620 GCF_000517525.1 Limulus polyphemus | reverse complement strand
ATATATATAGTTAGAACAGGGCAGCGTGCAACATGTAGTTTCCTTAGTAGTTAGAAGAATTATACAAGGGAAGTCATAAGTTTCCTTAGTTTTTATTTCTTAATCTTTCAGCCATTTTTATCTTTCAATACGATAGAAGAATGATAATAATTAAAGTTCATTTTCTTATCGCTTTCGAGTAAACAACAATATTCTTTTTAATGATCACTTCTCGAGCCCTACTGGTGAAAACCGTGCATGACGCAAACTGGCGATTTCTGAGCGTTGTTTTAAATGTCAAATATAATACAAAGTTCTATGAATGTCATTCTACTGATAAAGTGCTCGAGGAGTGAACACCGTACGGTAAATATCAGATTAGTCACAGCTTCGTCCGAAACAGAATCCCCAAAACAGAGAAAAGGGAATACGCGTTGTGTATAGGTAATTTTAAAGTAACGTCCTTCATTTATGGTCATAAAGCTTTTTCTACTGTTACTACACGACCGTTACGGCCTGTTTCACAACTCTCCAATGAAAAGAAAGCTAATGACCACATTGTTCAGCCATAAAAAAACTATGTGAGCTAAGCTTCTTTTTTTTTCTAATTAAAAACCTAACCGTTCTGTAGATACTGCACT
>NW_013699231.1:0-620 GCF_000517525.1 Limulus polyphemus | reverse complement strand
ATTCAGCAAAGAGCTTCTGTGATTTATTTCCACAATTACAAGTATGAAGAGATAAGCTTCTAATGCACGTTTCCACAGTATAAAATGAATCAATAAAAAAGCAAGTACAATAGTTTTTATCTGTTTTGGTAAAGATTCAAAAGCAGACTGCAATCTTTTTGAAGGTAAACTGTGAGCTAAGGATATTTTCTTCAATATTTTTAACTTCATAAGAGGATAAATTAATAATGAAATCGTGTTTATTCAGGAAAGTTTGATGGGAATGAAATTGGTTTAAATTGCGTCTTATTTTGAGAGAACGGTATTACTATTTTGTTAACCAAATTTCTCTAGTTAATAAAATCTAAGAACAAATCTTTAGTTTTGGCACAAATAAATTAACTTTATCTAAAATTTTGCAGGAAATGTTAAAGCAGAAGAACAGTTTGCCAATAATGCATAAAAAAATTAGAATTTGAAAAACTGCAGTGAACAAAAAACAAAATAATTGATCAAAATGTTTTGACTTACGTACCAGTTAAGAAATCCCACTGTGAAGCCAAGGCCACATTACTGAAGGAATCTATTGGATACATCATGTTATACAAATTTTTAATTACAAACACCAAAAAGTTAAATAA
>NW_013699230.1:0-620 GCF_000517525.1 Limulus polyphemus | reverse complement strand
ATTATAAGTTTTTAATGTGTTGTTGCATCTAACCTTGTTCTGGCACGGGTTGTTGTAAGTCTTTAATACATTGCTGTAACTACCCAGGTACCGGCAAAGGATGTTGTAAGTATTTAATATGTTGTTGTAACAAATCCTGTTACTGGCTATGTATTTCTAATTCTTTAATGTGTTGTTGTATCTAACCTGGTACTGACACGGGATGTTAAAAGTCTTTAATGTGTTGTTATATCTAACCTAGATATGGCACGAGTCGTTGTAAGTCTTTAATGGGTTGTAGTATCTAACCTGGTACTGGCAGGGTTTGTTGTAAGTCTTTAATTTCTTGTTGAATCTAATTGGGTACTGTCAAAGGTTGTTGTAAGGTCTTTGTTACGGTATCTAATCTGGTTGTGGAATGGGTTGTTGAAATCTTTATTGCGTTGTTGTATCTAACCTGGTACTGGCAGGAGTTGTAAGTCTTTAATATGTTATTGTGTCTAACCTGGTACGGGCATAGGTTGTTATAAGTTTTTAATTTATTATCGAATCTAACTGGGTACAGGCAAAGGTTATTGTATGTCTTTAATGTGTTGTTGTATTTAACCTGGTAGTGGCACGGGTTGTTGAATTTTTTTTTG
>NW_013699229.1:0-620 GCF_000517525.1 Limulus polyphemus | reverse complement strand
ATTAATTGCTGCAATAATGTCTATAGTAATTTGCCATGAATATTACAATTTACTTATTTTTTACTGAAATATATATATTAGCTTAAATGCTTAATTATAAATATTGTTTTTCAAATTTACAACAAAAAGATTCTATAGTTGATAAATTTATTTTAATCATAACATTTTCATTTAAAGGGTTAACATTCAAGCGCTCATTATCTAATTAGTATGATCACAAAACTCGAAATTAATCAACCGTGAACATAAAATAAAATGATTACATAAGCTATAAGCAAATTCACTATAAGCAAACTCTAAAACATCATGAGGTTTTACCTTAAAGGCATATCCATTTTTTTTAGTATGATCATATAAACAGGTACTTTTCTTATAAAAAAATAAAAAGTGGTACCTCTATAGAAAGATAAATTCATATCTATATAACTTGAAGCAATTACTATATGTATGAGAGTTTCTTCAGGCTTGATCAATGATGCATCTTCATTTGCAAAACTATGCAAATTCTTAAGACCGCATATTATATACAATCAAATTCTGGCCCAGAAACAAAGAAAGCAACCGCCTGCCCTGACAGATGTAAGATGTGTCAGACTGACAAAAGATTAACAATAACCTCA
>NW_013699228.1:0-620 GCF_000517525.1 Limulus polyphemus | reverse complement strand
ACCATCTGATTTTTAGTGACTATTGTTATAAAAACCATCTGATTTTTGGTGACTATTGTTATAAAAACCATCTGATGTTTAGTGACTATTGTTATAAAAACCATCTGATTTTTAGTGACTATTGTTATAAAAACCATCTGACTTTGGTGACTATTGTTATAAAAACCATCTGATTTTTAGTCTAGATTTTATTTGAAGATTCTTCCTACCAAATCACATTGATTTTAAGTTGATGTCTCAGCTACAGGATTCGAATAGTAACGAGTTTTATTGTGCTTTCTCTTGCTAAAGATGTTCTTAATGAGGCCCTTCAAACATTTATCTGGCAATACAGCAGATTTAAAAATACCACACATTGTATCTGGTAATATAGAAGATTTAAAAATACCACACATTGTATCTGGTAATATAGAAGATTTAAAAATACCACACATGTTATCTGGCAATACAGAATATTTAAAAAACCCACACACTTTATCTGGCAATACAGTAGATTTAAAAACACCACATACTTTATCTGGCAATACAGCAGATTTAAAAATACCACACACTTTATCTGGCAATACAGCACATTTAAAAATACCACACATGTTATCTGGCAATACAGCAAATTTAAAAAC
>NW_013699227.1:0-620 GCF_000517525.1 Limulus polyphemus | reverse complement strand
AGATTTACGAGATTGATTATGTTTAACATGAATTAATAAAAGTTCTATTTCGTTCATATTTTAAGTAAACCTACAGAATTAGCTGTAGGGTTGGCGATGTAGTTGATATTCGTCTCAGGCTTCCTTTTACTGGATGTCAATTATTATATTTGTTCTTCACACGTTAAGCTCAACTCCTTTTACTGGATGTTAACTATTATATTTGTTCTTCACACGTTAAGGTCAACTCCTTTTACTGGATGTCAATTATTATATTTGTTCTTCACACGTTAAATTCAACTCCTTTTGCTGGATGTCAATCATTATATTTGTTCTTCACACGTTAAGTTCAACTCCTTTTACTGGATGTTAACTATTATATTTGTTCTTCACACGTTAAGTTCAACTCCTTTTACTGGATGTTAACTATTATATTTGTTCTTCACACGTTAAGTTCAACTCCTTTTACTGGATGCCAATTATTATATTTGTTCTTCACACGTTAAGTTCAACTCCTTTTGCTGGATTTCAATCATTATATTTGTTCTTCACACGTTAAGTTCAACTTCTTTTGCTGGATGTCAATCATTATATTTGTTCTTCACACGTTAAGTTCAACTCCTTTTACTGAATGTCAATTA
>NW_013699226.1:0-620 GCF_000517525.1 Limulus polyphemus | reverse complement strand
CACAGTCTAACAGTATTAGTTGGACATCATCATCACCTAGTCACAGTCTAACATCACCTAATCATTCTAACAGTATTAGTTGCTCGTCAGCATCACCTAGTCACGATCTAACATCATTTCGTCACAGTCTAACAGTTTTATTTGTACATCATCATCACCTAGTCACAGTCTGACATCACCTAGTCAGTCTAACAGTATTAGTTGCACGTTATCAATACCTAGTCGCAGTTTAACAGTACTAGTTGCACATCATCATCACCTAGTCACAGTCTAACAGTATTAGTTGGACATCATCATCACTTAGTCGTAGTCTAACATCACCTAGTCAGTCTAACAGTAAGAGTTGCACGTCATCATCACCTAGTCACAGTCTAACAGTATTAGTTGGACATCATCATCACCTAGTCACAGTCTAACATCACCTAGTCAGTCTAACAGTATTAGTTGCTCGTCATCATCACCCAGTCACGATCTAACATCATTTCATCACAGTCTAACAGTTTTATTTGTACATCATCATCATCACCTAGTCACAGTCTGACATCACCTAGTCAGTCTAATAGTATTAGTTGCACGTTATCAATACCTAGTCGCAGTTTAACAGTACTAGTTGCACATCA
>NW_013699225.1:0-620 GCF_000517525.1 Limulus polyphemus | reverse complement strand
AACAGAAATACAATAAACTTACCGCTTACTCATTAGTTGACTTGTTTTGTTTCGTGTTCTATAACCAACAAAACAACGGACTCAAGCAACTTGGTAAATAAATAGTTTTAAAATGTGTTTTACAAAAACAACAACGTCCATATATATATACATCACCGGCAATTTTAGGACTAATAATCGATCAAAGACTATATATATATTTGTATCTTTACATTTATACTGGTTTATTTTGCGTTTTATACGTCGACACATCGTGTATTATAATGGAGAGGGTTTTAACTTTACAGACATTTATATCAGAATAAACTTTATGTATTCAGTCGAGAGTTGTTGTTTGTTTTGTGGGGGTTAATACCTAAAAAAACTGATACAGCCTTATAAATCACTTTGTAACGATGGTTAAACATGTTTCTCTAGCAGCAACGTACACGGGACATAGTTCATTGACCAGAAAAAAGGGCAAGACATATTTGGGGAGGGTTGAAGTGATAGGCGGGACTAACTAAACAGTGACTTCTTGCATGTTAGCACTAACTAATCAGTGAATTCTTACGTGTTAACACTAACTAAACAGTGACTTCTTGCATGTTAGCACTAACTAAACAGTGAATTCTTGCGTC
>NW_013699224.1:0-620 GCF_000517525.1 Limulus polyphemus | reverse complement strand
GCTTGGTTGGGGTTTGTTCTTCTACTATAAGAATCGCGCCCAATGTCTGATGTGCTGATGACATAAATAAAAGATCGTGATATCCCATACTGAAGTGTAGGTGGTAAACCAAAATTTCCTGACCCCACAGTAATCTAAACAGAAGACATCCCCACCCACCCTCAGGCAGCCACGTGTTTACTTGCAAGAAGATTCTGCCTCCTAGTGTTTTTCGCTTGGGCGGAGGACACGCGATATCAAATCAAATTAAATTCCTGGCAAGAATTTAGGTTTAAAAAATCTTTCAAGCTTCGAAAAAGATTTTGGGGCCTGAAATACAGCCCGGGGTGGACAGTAACTTCTTATTCTCTTTACCCAAAAGGTCGGTTACAGCCTTGCATTTGATAATGAATTGTTTTTTGTTGTTGTTGTTGTTCTGTTTTCCACAACCGATAGTTTCCTCTTATTTGTGGCAAACAAAGGTAACGTCAAGTGTTGTGGCTTTGTTGAATTCATTGCAATGTAAATAAGGTATCAGTAAAAGTTCTGATTGTGTCCTCAGTTCTTGTATAACGAAGAAATTTCCAAGCAAACATTCTTATTTGAAATTTAATACAAAGTTGAAGAATAGACACAAAAGT
>NW_013699223.1:0-620 GCF_000517525.1 Limulus polyphemus | reverse complement strand
TCAGACTGTGAGTCGAGCGCTGTTATAAAAGTACACACACTCGAATTAAACTACCTTTAAATGTGGTTTCTTGATCTAACACAGCAAAGAGACGAATTTTATGTATCAAAAGAGTCCCTTAAAAGAATACAAAGTCATTTCTAAATCAAAAATGTTTATAGCTTTCATTATTATGAGGAAATTGCAGTATGTTCGAGTATTTAGAGTCATGCTTGTGAATAGTGTTCCTCAACAGACGGTTCTCGTCTTGCACGTTTTTATATATTATTATCATACTTCTTTGTTGTCGTTGGAATTACTTTGCTTTCTTTCCAAATAATTGCTGCTGCTTTAAGACTATCCCATTGAAAAATTAGAGCAAGCAAGCCACGGATGATGATATGTAGCTTTTGTGTCGGTCATTAACTTAAAATTGGACGGGAAGAATTCACCAGATCGGATGCAAAGTTACAATATCTTATTTCTAAGACTTATATAAACCTACTGTATTATAAACACATACAAAATCATTATACTAGTTGGACAGATCCAAGGCCATCATTCGAAAGATATTTTACTGCTTTCAAAAATCCTTTTATTTTTAAACAATCAAGATTTAGAGATTCTTTAACTGTGATATA
>NW_013699222.1:0-620 GCF_000517525.1 Limulus polyphemus | reverse complement strand
GGAGCTAATGTTTTTTAGCCATTAAATCCACTACTCGAGACATTTAATGGATGAACAGAATCTGTAATATTATAACCATGACAAGGCCTCTGAAGTTGCTAAGGAGCTAATGTCTTTTAGCCATTAAATCCGCTACTCAAGACATTTAAAGTATAATCAAAGCCTATAATGTTATAACCATGATAAAGTAAAAGCTACTGTTCTGAAATAATTTTAATCACTTACTTAGTTAATTTTTATACAAATCAGTTATCCAGTTATTAACCACTTGGTCTAAAATTCAAATGATTGGTAGCTTAGTCTATGCTTGTAAATGAATATTTGGTACAGTGTAGTTTTACATCTTTGTAGCATATCTTACTTCAGTATGGAGTAGGAAAAGCATGGAACCAATGTTTCATACTTGAAGTTAGAATGTTGATAAAGTCCTGAACTATCTTCGATCACTGCCAGATTAACAGCATGTAGATGTGTGCTATAACCTATCAGGGTGAACTATCTTCGATCACTGCCAGATTAACAGCATGTAGATGTGTGCTATAACCTATCAGGGTGAACTATCTTCGATCACTGCCAGATTAACAACATGTAGATGTGTGCTATAACCTATCAGGGTGAAA
>NW_013699221.1:0-620 GCF_000517525.1 Limulus polyphemus | reverse complement strand
GGGGGCAAGAGGCGAAGGAAGTGTTTGAGTAAAAATATATCTAAACTGTTATTTGACAAAAGTCTGTGTGTATGTTCACTTATAACTGACAAACCGCTGGGCCAATTGTCACAAACCCCTACATGTACTTTCAGGACCCCCAGGGACGTGACGTAAGGGGGCCGGCGTTTAGATCCGAAACATTAAGTCACCCCCAAGGGGGCCTCTATGTCTTCCTAGTACGTAGAAAAGGTGCGTATATAAATAAAGTACCAAAGTTCGTCCGTGCCTCCGCTGGAAGTTAAAGTTCCTTCCGTGATCTTTCACGAAAGACACTTCATTACATGAAGGCCCAGTTTGTCTATTATCGAACCTGTTTCTCGTCAAGTTGTCACTGGAGAATATATTTCTAGTAGGTCGGTTGAAATATTTCCTAACGTCATTCCAATTCTTTATTAAAATCTAAATCAAATTACCGAGGGAATAGTTTTTTTTTCTTTTAGCCAATTGGTTAAATAAAATTACAAAATAAAGTACAAAATGATGTCACGTTATTTTGATGTCACATCGTTATTTCTATTAGTGGTCAAAAAGAACTGCCACAGTTTGGAAAAATTAATGTTTGTGTTTGTTTGTTTGTT
>NW_013699220.1:0-620 GCF_000517525.1 Limulus polyphemus | reverse complement strand
AACTAAGGAAATACAACCATGATAATTATCTAACTAAGGAAATACAACTACAATAATTATCTAACTAAGAAAATACAACCACGATAATTATCTAACTAAGGAAATACAACCACGATAATTATGTAACTAAGGAAATACAACCACGATAATTATCTAACTAAGGAAATACTACCACGATAATTATCTAACTAAGGAAATACAACCACGATAATTATCTAACTAAGGAAATACAACCATAATAATTATCTAACTAAGGAAATACAACCACGATAATTATCTAACTAAGGAAATACAACCACGATAATTATCTAACTAAGGAAATACAACCATGATAATTATCTAACTAAGGAAATACAACCATGATAATTATCTAACTAATTAAATACAACCATGAAACTTATCTAACTAAGGAAATACAACCATGATAATTATCTAACTAAGGAAATACAACCATGATAATTATCTAACTAAAGAAATACTACCACGATAATTATCTAACTAAGGAAATACAAACACGATAATTATCTAACTAAGAAAATACAACCATGATAATTATCTAACTAAGGAAATACAACAACGATAATTATCTAACTAAGGAAATACAACCACGATAATTATCT
>NW_013699219.1:0-620 GCF_000517525.1 Limulus polyphemus | reverse complement strand
AGAATTAATATTTTAATAGAAAGTAAATAGAATTAATATTTTAATAGAAACTAAATAGAATTAATATTTTAATAGAAAGTAAATAGAATTATTGCAAGGACTTTTCTACATTACTTTTTACGAAAAATATTTTAATTGTGACCTAAAATATATAAGGTATTAATTAATTACATCTATTAGTTTTGTTTCACTTTTAAAGGTCTTAATATTGTAACTTGTTTTACAAAGTATTACCAATACATCTCCTAAAAGATATATTACTCACTATCTTGGGCTTTTGTTGTTTAGCCCAAAGCTGCATTCTGATCTATCTGTTCCCTGTCCACCATATAGATCGAACATCGAATCTTAGCGTTATCATCTCTGAAGCTCACATCTGAGTCACCAAATATAAGAAATTTGCGATGATTTATGTAAAGCTATAATTATAAAAATATAAGCATTTTTTAAGAAAAAATAATAATATTTTAATTTCCTATGATTGAGATAAAAATGATTGATTTAAGTAAAATTTGATCGGTTTCAGATTTTAAGTGTTTGTTTAATAAATGATTTTTACAATTTTTTAGAAAACAATTCCATATAACAAATTAAATGTAACAATTTGAAACATGTTTGAC
>NW_013699218.1:0-621 GCF_000517525.1 Limulus polyphemus | reverse complement strand
TTTGTTATTATAAGTGGCGACTGTATCTGTAAAGTTTCTACAGGAGAATCTTATCATTAAATAGCTGAAATACTTTGTTAATACATCAGGAAAATGTATTAGTATTGTTTCTACTGGAGAATCTTATCGTTGAATAGCTGAAAATTTCTTTATTATATCTGACAACTATATCAGTATTGTTTATAATGGAAAATCTTATCATTGAATAACTGAAGTAGTTTATTAATATATCTGGCAACTGTATGATCATTATCTCTCAAGGAGAATGTTATTTTCAAATTATTAAAAAGATGAAGTCTTTGTTATTATATTTGGCGACTGTATCAGTATTGCTTCTACTGAAGAATGTTATTATTAGATAGCTGAAATACTTTGTTATTATATCTGGCTACTGTATCAATATTGTTTCTCCTGGAGAATCTTATTATCAAATATATGAAGTCTTTTTTATTATATGTGGCGATTGTACCTGTAAAGTTTCTACTGGAGAATCTTATCATTAAATAGCTGAAGAAATACCCGAAGTTCTCTGTTGTTAAATCTGGCAACTGTATGAGTATTGTTTCTAATGAAGAATCTTATCATTAAATAGCTAAAGCATTTTGTTATTGTAACTGGAAA
>NW_013699217.1:0-621 GCF_000517525.1 Limulus polyphemus | reverse complement strand
TTGAGGTTGTACAGTAAGATCACTAACACTGAAACTGTACTCGAACTAAACATGAGAAGATTGAGGTTGTACAGTAAGATCATCAACACTGAAACTGTACTCGAACTAAACCTAAGAAGATCGAGGTTGTACAGTAAGATCATCAACACTGAAACTGTACTCGAACTAAACATGAGAAGATTGAGGTTGTACAGTAAGATCATCAACACTGAAACTGTACTCGAACTAAACATGAGAAGATTGAGGTTTTACAGTAAGATCATCAACACTGAAACTGTACTCGGACTAAACCTAAGAAGATCGAGGTTGTACAGTAAGATCACTAACACTGAAACTGTACTCGAACTAACCATGAGAAGATTGAGGTTGTACAGTAAGATAATCAACACTGAAACTGTACTCGAACTAAACATGAGAAAATTGAGGTTGTACAGTAAGATCATCAACACTGAAACTGTACTCGAACTAAACCTAAGAAGATTGAGGTTATACAGTAAGATCGCCAACACTGAAACTGTACTCGAACTAAACATGAGAAGATTGAGGTTATACAGTAAGATCACCAACACTGAAACTGTACTCGAATTAAACCTAAGAAGATTGAGGTTATACAGTAAGATC
>NW_013699216.1:0-621 GCF_000517525.1 Limulus polyphemus | reverse complement strand
GTGTTGAATGTGATTAGTTGCATTATGTCTCGAAATATTCTGGGCGTGGCCTGAACTAAGTGAGTTGAATGTGATTAGTTGCATTATGTCTCGAAATATTCTGGGCGTGGCCTAAACTAAGTGTGTTGAATGTGATTAGTTGCATTATGTCTCAAAATATTCTGGGCGTGGCCTAGTGGTTAGCGTATCGGACTGTGTTAAAAAAAAGTGCGTCCCGTTGCCACAAAATCACGCCCCGCACTTCGGGGTCGTGTGTGCGTTACAAAAGTAACAATTAAAACCCTCTAGTCGATTAGAGTAACCCAAGAGTTGGCGATTGTTGCTGTTGAATATCTGCTTTCCCTCTAGTCTTTCTATTCCGAATTAGGGACGGCTAACACAGATAGCTCTTGAGTAGCTTATCACGAAAATCAGAAACAAACGAACAAAACGTCTCAAACTTCTGACCCTTCTGACCCTTCCGCCAGCACGCTATTCCTTAGCCAGGCCCGACTCAAAATAAAAACATTAAGAGTTGATTAATTTAAATGTATTTTTGAAGTTAAGTAAAGTAGAATAATGCTTTTAGTTAAGTTAAACTAAAGTATAAAAGTAAGATAAGCAGGCTGTCATAAATTACTT
>NW_013699215.1:0-621 GCF_000517525.1 Limulus polyphemus | reverse complement strand
GGGGCGCTAGTCAGATTGATCATGGTACATGAGTGATTCCAATCAGTTATAGCGGGAGTTAGTTCCAGCATCACAGGTGATTCCAGAGGACGCTAGTCAGATTTGAAAACTTGTTCGATATGAGAGAGTACTAGTTAATTCCAGATATGCTCTGCCATTCTTGGTATAAGTCAGTGTATCTGCCCAGATAGCGCTAGTTAATACCAGCTTAGAATCTGCTAGAGTGTTAGTTCAGATATTTGATACTACATCAGCAGGTACACAGACGTACATCACTTGATTTCATATACAAGTTTACAGACACTGTATATTACCTTATTAGACTTATTATAAGACCTTATCGCACATGACGCTCAAACCGTTTATATTTTCCCGTATCATTTCGCTAAGAAAGTGTGTATGTGGCTATATATATCTCGGCTTGGGAAGGGTGTATTATTCTGTTTGGAAAACGGCAATATGTGTCAGTATGATATTCGGCTGTCGTTCGTAGATTGTTAAACAGCCTTATATTAATGGAAAATTTAACTTGATAAAGTGGAAGAATGGCTTAGGAATCAGCAGCGGAAGGCTTGGATTGTTGTGATTTGTGAAAATTGTTGTTCATAGAGAAATATACTG
>NW_013699214.1:0-621 GCF_000517525.1 Limulus polyphemus | reverse complement strand
TATATATATACAATTAATTTCTACAGATATACATGTGGTATATATATATATATATATATATATCAAATTATTTCACACACCCACACACGTGTGATATGGTAGTGTAACAGCCTGCATTTGCAACTATTTGCTGGTTTTCGATTCTCTGCGGTGAACACAGCAGATAGCCCAATGTGGCTTTACTCTTAAAGAAACAAACAAAAATTCTAAAAATTAAAATTTTTAACCACTTCAACTATATCAAAATAATTCTTACATTATGATATTCGAACCCATATCTTTTATCTGTTTGTTTTAAAGCTACATCTATCTATCATGTCCACCACGCGGAACGAAGCCCTGATTTTAGCGTTGTAAGTTCGTAAACCTACCGCTGTCTCACCAGGGGACTGAAACCCCCCCAGGACGCTATACCAGATTTGAATATTAATAATAATCATACACCTAAGAATGCATCGTTGAAACGTTTTTATATGGTTATAAATACTAGTTGTTAATCCTCTTTTCTTGTAATTTGTAAAAGACTAGTGAATTAAAGTACACTTTTGGTTTTTACGAAGGTCGTTTAGAAAACAATTCATTGATTTGGAGATACTATTTGATATTTGCTTAAACCCCTTG
>NW_013699213.1:0-621 GCF_000517525.1 Limulus polyphemus | reverse complement strand
CATGAAGGAGTAGAAGAAAGGTGTAGCAAGAAGAACGGGGACGTAACAGAAAGGTTTTGTTTTTGTCGTCCCCGTTCTTCTTGCTACACCTTTCTTCTACTATTTCACTTGCCTTTCTGTTACAAGTGAAATAGTAGAAGAAAGGTGTAGCAAGAAGAACGGGGACGACAAAACCTTTCTGTTACAAGTGAAATAGTAGAAGAATGGTGTAGCAAGAAGAACGGGGACGACAAAACATTTCTATTGAAAATGAAGGAGTAGAAGAAAGGTGTAAGCAAGAAGAACAGGGACGACAAAACCTTTCTGTTAAAAATGAAGGAGTAGAAGAAAGGTGTAAGCAAGTCACTTTTAGCAAACCTTCTAGGATAGGTTTTGTCTCAAGGTAGAAATTCTTCATAAAAAATGAAATAGTTATATGATTTTAGGGCAAACAATAGTTATATGATGTTAGGGCAAACAATAGTTATATGATTTTAGAGCAAACAATAAATGTCTTCTGCATTCCAGAGGTAAAAAAAAACACAACAGAACAAGCTTGTTTATTTTTCAAAATATTTTTAACAAAAGAATAACAGAAAAGAGAGTTGCTTACGAGAAAACGTGTGTGAAAGTGAAACCATC
>NW_013699212.1:0-621 GCF_000517525.1 Limulus polyphemus | reverse complement strand
TACACAGATAGATAGATACATTGTTTGTTTGTAGTTAAGCATAAAGTTGCACAATGGGCTATCTGTACCGTGCCCACCATGTGTATCGAAACCCGGTTTTTAGCGTTATAAGCCTTCAGAGTCAACGCTGTGCCACTGGTGGGTAGCCAGCTAGATAGATAGACAGACAGACAGATAGATAGATGATATGTTCATGCTACAAAATTAGTACTTTGTGTCATTCATAAAATCTCTCGAAATGACGTCGAATTACAGGT
Source organism: Limulus polyphemus (assembly GCF_000517525.1). NCBI lineage: Eukaryota > Metazoa > Arthropoda > Merostomata > Xiphosura > Limulidae > Limulus > Limulus polyphemus. The sequence goes on along the minus strand of NW_013699212.1, from coordinate 364 downwards.
ATTAGAAGATAGCACTGATTTCTACGGCGACGTAAACACCATTATTATTATTGTTATCGACTTTCATTGATGGGAGGGCAGAGATGAAGACCGGGACCTAGATATATATATATATATGTATTTTTTTTTTTGAGAACAGTAGTTATAGAAGCGCTGTGAGATTTCCCAAACAATAAATAGCCACAAATAACACTGTTAGTAATTATGTCACTTTCCTTCGACGTGTGATATTACGACTTGTAGTGCATGGGGAAAATTAACCTGAACGGGTACAAATAGTAGAGTTCTGTTAACAACCAGATCCACCTAGTGGTATTACAGATACAAAGTTAAGACCACACAAAAGCATTGGTTTATTTTCTAG
>NW_013699211.1:0-621 GCF_000517525.1 Limulus polyphemus | reverse complement strand
GGAATGTAATTTTAAGAACAAAAATAATACTAAGGTTAATGAAGAACAATAATGTTAGCATTAATGCCCATACACATGTTTCATTAACTCTTTTTACTTTAAGTTTTTATTTTGAAACGTTTGTCTCGTGTAGATATCACTTAAATATATAGGGATATTATTATTACAATACATTTTACAGTTAATTGTTAAACTGCAAAGATAAGCATTAAATTAAACTTCCTATTCCTAAAGGTATGCCACCATAAGGCAGGGTATGTATCCAAATTCTATGTTTTAATAGATTAAAAAACTGGTAAAGAAGTCTGGATGTATCAGCTCCCAAAGTTAGGAAACTACACATAAGAGGTTAAGTTATTTGTCACGTTTATAAAAAAAAAAAACAAAAAAAAACTCATAATATATACGGAGACGACAGGGAAGGTGGTTATCAAGGGCGATTTCCAAACAGCTGAATTTATATACCCTTTTATTTGCCAGTAAAGCTAGCCTATTTAAAATCGAAATATTATTTGACATAAAAAAGGTTCTTACATTTGAGAGATATAAAGCAATTCTAAAATTCAGAGACTTATTTTCCAAAACTAACTAACCTTCTTTGGAGAGGAGAACAAATAATAT
>NW_013699210.1:0-621 GCF_000517525.1 Limulus polyphemus | reverse complement strand
ACGACTTAATATATATATATATACATACAAACACATTAAGCTTAACACTGGCATAACACAGAAACGAGTCAACTTCTCTACATTAAAACATAACAAAACCTTCTAGTTTAGATGTTATACTACTTCACTGGCATAACACAGAAACGAGTCAACTTCTCTACATTAAAACATAACAAACTTTCTAGTTTAGATGTTATACTACTTCACTGGCATAACACAGAAACAGTCAACTTCTCTACATGAAACATAACAAAACTTTCTAGTTTAGATGTTGAAACAATACTCAAATTTTGAAAGGTTAGTAAACACTGACTGAGAAAAACATTCACAAGAGATCAAGAAGATCATATTCAGAGATTATAAGGAATACACAAAACAAATCAAAACATTAGTCTCATTTTAGGGCTAATCAGACTAAAAGAGCCTAGGCCCGAGTGTGCTACCTTTCTATCTGCACACGCAAGTAATCCAAAAACATTAAAACAGTACTCAGTTTAATTGTGCGTACAATAAAGATGAAGCCCTAAGAAAGCTTTTCTCCTGCACATTACAGGCGCCTGGGTGCCATGGCTGAACCCGAAAAACTGAGAGTTCATGAAATTAAAATGCGTATAAATATGA
>NW_013699209.1:0-621 GCF_000517525.1 Limulus polyphemus | reverse complement strand
GAAACGTTTGATAAAAACACAGTCGAAACGTTTGATAAAAACACAGTCAAAACGTTTGACAAAAACACAGTCGAAATGTTTGATAAAAACATAGTCGAAACGTTTGATAAAAACACAGTCGAAACGTTTGATAAAAACACAGTCGAAACTTTTGACAAAAACACAGTCGAAACGTTTGACAAAAACACAGTCGAAACGTTTGATAAAAACACAGTCGAAACGTTTGATAACTTTGGTTTTTAGAATTTGATCATTAATGAATAGAAATTTATTTTGAAAAAAAAAAGATTCAAATGATAAAAACTTAAACTCATAAACTTCGTAAATTAACTTCGGTTTTCGTGGAGGAACAGGACTTTTCCTAAACATTTTCATCTGAGAACAAAATAAAGGAGTACAGAAACTTCATCCCAAGAAATGTTGAAATCTATAAAGAGAGAAATGGCTGTCTTGGAGAGCACCAAATATAATAGAAAAAAATATTAAATGTTCTGATGACTATTGTGTAAAAGTAGAAAAAAGGTTTAGTGCTCTTACAAAATTGTTCACGTCTATAAATGATAATACAATTGACAAACTGTGTTTTCTTCGGTCTTACCTCACACAAAATAAACAATAATG
>NW_013699208.1:0-621 GCF_000517525.1 Limulus polyphemus | reverse complement strand
ATATCTTGTACCGGTTTGTGAAACGTTCACTGTCCTAATCAGTTAACAAACAGAAGCGACATTATTATTATCCTGTTTATTGTACCGGTTTGTGAAACGTTCACTGTCCTAATCAGTTAACAAACATTATTATTATCCTATATCTTGTACCGGTTTGTGAAACGTTCACTGTCCTAACCAGTTTACAAACAGAAGCGATATTATTATCATTATCCTGTTTTTTGTACCGGTTTGTGAAACGTTCACTGTCCTAATCAGTTAACAAACATTATTATTATCCTATATCTTGTACTGGTTTGTGAAACGTTCACTGTCCTAATCAGTTTACAAACAGAAGCGATATTATTATTATCCTGTTTTTTGTACCGGTGGTTGAAACGTTCACTGTCCTAATCAGTTAGCAACGGAAGCGACATTATTATTATCCTGGTTTATGTACCGGTTTGTGAAACGTTCACTGTTCTAATCAGTTAACAAACATTATTATTATCCTGTTTATTGTACCGGTTTGTGAAACGTTCACTGTCCTAACCAGTTTACAAACAGAAGCGATATTATTATTATCCTGTTTATTGTACCGGTTTGTGAAACGTTCACTGTCCTAATCAGTTAACAAACATT
>NW_013699207.1:0-621 GCF_000517525.1 Limulus polyphemus | reverse complement strand
ATTAGAATAACTGTGATTTTTAGTAAATAAATAATGATCAAAAATGTTCAGTAGCATAATATAATGTCAGAGAAACCAAATAATGGTTAACATTCTCTATCAAAAATGGGCCTAAGATTTGTATTTATAAAAATCTTACAAATGATAGTTGTACTCAGTTTTTGTATTATAATGTACTTTTTTCTAAGTTAAAAGTAGTTCATTTTTACTATTAACAAGCAACAGTTAATAATTTCTGAATAACGCCGTGATCTGTTTATTGGTATTTTCTGTAATACTAAGTCTCAACAAGCCTGATAATAAGTTTAATCAAACCTTTTTTTATTGGCGTTATACAGAATTCTAGTACTGAAACCATAGAATAATTTAAACCACACATTGTGTGTTTTGTACGCTGCCGAAATTGACTTTTGCTTAGTACCAGAGCTCATCGGGTCGGCTGTGTTTATCGAGTAACTGTCATTTTGTTAAACTGATGCACTGTAAGTTATAAACACAGATAATTGTAAATAAAACATAGGTTAGTAAATGAAGGGGGGAGTAAATAACAGCCTATTTTGATATTTAATCACTAACACATTTTCTGTGATAAAATATAGCGAAGCAATTTTTTGTTAGAGT
>NW_013699206.1:0-621 GCF_000517525.1 Limulus polyphemus | reverse complement strand
GTTTTTATTTACTAACAAAGAATCACCAGCAGATGATGTTTTAACATTGATCAAAGATTTGCAAACTTGTGCCCTTATTGAGATGCTACCATCTCTTCAAGACATTACTGAAAGAAACATAAGAATGTTTGATGCAGTCATGTGTGTTGATGGAGTAATCAAATGTCAGCCAGATTACTTAAGGAATGAAGCTGAAAAGGTATTTTTAAACTAGTTATTTATGTTAAAAATATGTGTGATTTATCTTACTGAACATAACTCTTTCTTTTAGTTAGTATAACATTCTTAAAGCTCATAATACTAAATAATCATATCCATAAAACATTAGATGTATTACAAAAGAGAATCCTAATAACCAAAGTGCTTTTGGAAGCTGGACATTCTTCCTTCATAAAGTTGTATTATTTAAAAATACTTTAGGGAATTTTTCTTTGCAATGATTATTATTTGTGTAAAGATTAGTAATGATTGTGTATACATATAGTAGTGTGTGAACTTATTAGAACACCCTAATTCTACTGTAGTTTTGATTTCTTGTGCATATTAAATAAAACCATTGTAGTTTAAAATGTTGGAAAAAGCATCAAAATAGGCAAATTATTGATTTTTTTTATATTATCT
>NW_013699205.1:0-621 GCF_000517525.1 Limulus polyphemus | reverse complement strand
ATTGTTATGTATTATAATACAAGTAGGGATGGGCGACATTGTTATGTATTATAATACAATCAGGGATGGGTGACATTGTTATGTATTATAATACAAGTAGGGTAGGGATGGGTGACATTGTTATGTATTATAATACAAGGAGGGATGGACGACATTGTTATGTATTATAATACAAGTAGGATGGACGACATTGTTATGTATTATAATACAAGTAGGGATGGGCGACATTGTTATGTATTATAATACAAGTAGGATGGGCGACATTGTTATGTATTATAATACAAGGAGGGATGGACGACATTGTTATGTATTATAATACAAGTAGGGATGGGCGACATTGTTATGTATTATAATACAAGTAGGGATGGGCGACATTGTTATGTATTATAATACAAGTAGGGATGGACGACATTGTTATGTATTATAATACAAGTAGGATGGGTGACATTGTTATGTATTATAATACAAGTAGGGATGGGCGACATTGTTATGTATTATAAGACAAGTAGGGATGGGCGACATTGTTATGTATTATAATACAAGTAGGATGGGCGACATTGTTATGTATTATAATACAAGTAGGGATGGGCGACATTGTTATGTATTATAAGACAAGTAGGG
>NW_013699204.1:0-621 GCF_000517525.1 Limulus polyphemus | reverse complement strand
TTTGATTGGTGTGTACCTTGCTTACTCTGCCAACCCCCCCCCCCTACAAATTCATGATTAAGCCAACAAATCGGGGAGCTCAGCAAAAGATTGGGACGACTTAAGGTGCTACTGAGATTCCCTCCCCCTGGCTTTGCCTTAAGCAGTTAAGAGAAGCTGACTGTCCTAAGAGTGAATCCCTAGGTTTCTAGAAGACCCTCAGTTCACCAACCAACAGAACAGAACTCCATCATTGGTTTGAATTTTTAGTGGCTTTAACTGGAGATGCTTATGGAGAATGATGATTCTTAACCATCTCACCACCAAGTGGGGTAGTAGTGGGCATCTGAACAGGAGATAATGAATATTTGTTATGATTCTTCCTGGGAGAAGAGGCAGGATATTGAACAAATGAACTGAAGGCTCGATATTGTTAGTATGTCAGGGTCCCCAATTATTAAGCCAGTACGTTTCTTTATGTTGTCAACTCAACTGCTGACCAGCCAAGAAGCCAACTATAAATCCGTGTATTCTTTGCTTTAGTTGGTTGGGCGTAGAGAAGTAAAAACGTTCAGCCCACTAGCTTTCAGAAATACTGCAAGAGAAAATATGGCCTGGTTTCTAAAACAATTCAGGAAAGGT
>NW_013699203.1:0-621 GCF_000517525.1 Limulus polyphemus | reverse complement strand
GTACAAAAGATGATCACGACAGTGAGTGATTGTTTACAAAAGATGATCACGACAGTGAGTGATTATTTACAAAAGATGATCACGACAGTGAGTGATTGTTTACAAAAGATGATCACGACAGTGAGTGATTATTTACAAAAGATGATCACGACAGTGAGTGATTATTTAGAAAAGATGATGACGACAGTGAGTGATTGTTTAGAAAAGATGATGACGACAGTGAGTGATTGTTTACAAAAGATGATGACGACAGTGAGTGATTGTTTACAAAAGATGATGACGACAGTGAGTGATTGTTTACAAAATTATGATGACGACAGTGAGTGATTGTTTACAAAAGATGATCACGACAGTGAGTGATTGTGTACAAAAGATGATCACGACAGTGAGTGATTGTTTACAAAAGATGATCACGACAGTGAGTGATTGTTTGGAAAAGATGATCACGACAGTGAGTGATTGTGTACAAAAGATGATGACGGCAGTGAGTGATTGTTTACAAAAGATGATCACGACAGTGAGTGATTGTTTACAAAAGATGATGACGACAGTGAGTGATTGTTTAGAAAAGATGATGACGACAGTGAGTGATTGTGTACAAAAGATGATCACGACAGTGAG
>NW_013699202.1:0-621 GCF_000517525.1 Limulus polyphemus | reverse complement strand
TCTAAAAACTCAACTTGAATTCTGTTAACATGTCTTACAAATTATACTCCTCAAGTTTGATTAAGTATCGCATTACATCAAGACTAAGAATAGATGTTACAGGGAAGAATATGGTTGTCAATTATTCTGTAACTTTACTAAAATAAAATATTAATGGAATCTAATACCGTTATTATTTTTAAAACATACTGAAAATCACTCATTCTTTAACAATAAAAGGAAAAAGGCAGGAGATCCAGTGGCTTGTCAAGAGAGAGAATGTGGGTGTGACCAAGGCTAAAACATGACCTTAAATACCACAAATTCTATATTCAAATGTAAGCCAAAATCATAGATAAATAGAGCAAGGTTACAACCATGAGTTATTGATCAAATTAGAACGCTTCCCTTGCCTTTTTTTAATGACTTTCTTTCATTTACAATTTTTTTTCTCCCTAGTACATTTAAAGCATAAACTTTCATGCTTTAAAACTGTATCTTGTAATAGAATTGTATTACGAAAATATTCTGTAAAACTGCATGCTTGTTAAAAATATTTTTATCTGTATGACTGAAATATTCTATCGCAGTCATATAAAACATCCAGTTTATATTCACCATGGTATCTAAAGCAACATCTGT
>NW_013699201.1:0-621 GCF_000517525.1 Limulus polyphemus | reverse complement strand
GTGTCTATATAGTAATGTTCCAGTAGCTAGCTTACATATAGTGTCTCTATAGTAATATTCCAGTAGCTAGCTTACATATAGTGTCTCTATAGTAATGTTCCAGTAACTAGCTTACATATTGTGTCTATATAGTAATATTCCAGTAGCTAGCTTACATATAGTGTCCCCGATATGTAAGCTAGCTACTGGAACATTACTATGGAGACACTATATGTAAGCTAGCTACTGGAACATTACTATAGAGACACTATATGTAAGCTAGCTACTGGAACATTACTATGTGTCTATATAGTAATGTTCCAGTAGCTAGCTTACATATAGTGTCTATATAGTAATGTTCCATACTGGAACATTACTATATAGACACTATATGTAAGCTAGCTACGCTAGCTTGCATATAGTGTCTATATAGTAATGTTCCAGTAGCTAGCTTGCATATAGTGTCTATATAGTAATGTTCCAGTAGCTAGCTTACATATAGTGTCTCTATAGTAATATTCCATCAGCTAGCTTATATATAGTGTCTATATAGTAATGTTCCAGTAGCTAGCATACATATCGTGTCTATATAGTAATGTTCCAGTAGCTAGCTTATATATAGTGTCTATATAGTAATATTCC
>NW_013699200.1:0-621 GCF_000517525.1 Limulus polyphemus | reverse complement strand
TTCCGATAGTGAAACCAGAGACTTTGCGTCAATTGTCAGTAAATCCTCAGAAAGAAAAGTAGCGTAAAATTTCTCTTCTAAACTGCTGACAGTAGATACACCAATGTTTCAGTCTCAGCTCGGAGAAAATTGTTCTGGTGTTCAATATTCAGCTAAAGCCAATCCTCGTAAACCGACATATGATTTGGTTGAAGAACTAGGACGGCCTAATCCCGATAATACTGAACCATCAGATCCTGTTCCAGAAATAGTAGGATCTTCTACAACTCTGTCTACAGCACCTAATACAATTGTCAATGTGTATTTACCATGTGCTTCGGATCCAGTAACTGAAATTGAGAATTCGGAGGGAATCGAACCCTCAACTGAACCTATAACTGATTTACCTGTAGTTCCTACCGAGTTACCAGAGTCGAATGCGAGGTCGCCTACTAAGCCTAATCCTGTAACTTATGTTACAAGCCTACGTACTTCGCGCACTATGGCCAAATACTCGACAATGACGGCAAAACGGTTCGGAACAATACTTACGCACGTGCCCTGTCTTCTTACACCGAAGGCAAAGGGGTGGTCGATCGCGTATTACCAATAAAGACGGTATATTTCGAAATTCTACTATAT
>NW_013699199.1:0-621 GCF_000517525.1 Limulus polyphemus | reverse complement strand
TTATTAAGAGGTTAGATTAAATAAATGGGTGATTATTAAGAGGTTAGATTAAATAAATGGGTGGTTATTAAGAGGTTAGATTAAATAAATGGATGGTTATTAAGAAGTTAGCTTAAATAAATGGGTGATTATTAAGAAGTTAGCTTAAATAAATGGGTGATTATTAAGAGGTTAGATTAAATAAATGGGTGGTTATTAAGAGGTTAGATTAAATAAATGGGTGGTTATTAAGAGGTTAGATTAAATAAATGGGTGGTTATTAAGAGGTTAGATTATATAAATGGGTGATTATTAAGAGGTTAGATTAAGTAAATGGGTGATTATTAAGAGGTTAGATTAAATAAATGGGTGGTTATTAAGAGGTTAGATTAAATAAATGGGTGGTTATTAAGAGGTTAGATTAAATAAACGGGTGGTTATTAAGAGGTTAGATTAAATAAACGGGTGGTTATTAAGAGGTTAGATTAAATAAATGGGTGGTTATTAAACTGCCTATTTTCACATGTTTTCCCCTGATTTAAATCAATTATACCTTGACCTACTACAACAAAAGAAATTTACCACTCTGATCAGATGATTAAACTTTCTAGTATATAAATTTACCACTCTGATCAGATGATC
>NW_013699198.1:0-621 GCF_000517525.1 Limulus polyphemus | reverse complement strand
AAGAGGTCATGACCTTTTATATGATGGGATTTTGTTTGAATAATCTTATTTTTTAAAACTCTTCTTTGTATACAATATAACAGAGTAAAAAAAAAAAACCAACAACAGTAAATTAAAACCTAACCGAAATTTTGTTAGCAGATTATGGAATAACCACTTGAAATTTTAGTGAAAGGATCTGCATTTTGAAAGTCTTAGAGCAAGGGCATCTTTGTATTGGAATATGAGGAAAAACAATTTTCTTTTTTAAATTTGCGAAAAAAAATGGGCCTTAGGTTTTTGGTGAAAACATTATTTTTTTGGAAAATGGAAAAAAGAGCTTTTTTGAAGCAAACTTAATAGACAAATATCGGATAGTGCTTAATTCGACGGAAAACTTAAATTTGAGACATTATAACATTGACGAAAAATATTATGACCCGTGAAGAGATAAAAAAAAATTAAACTTTCGCTAACCCAGAGTAAAAAATTCCAAAACCTGAGTTTATTTTAAAAGAATACGTAATGGCCTTTAAGATGTTGGGATTGTGTTTGAATAATCTTATTTTTCAAGCTCTTCTTTGTTTAGAATATAACTGAAAGAAAAAATAAAAACAACAACAGTAAAATAAAAGCTAGCCG
>NW_013699197.1:0-621 GCF_000517525.1 Limulus polyphemus | reverse complement strand
CCCTGTTGGGTCGGTCAGAGGTAAATTTGAATGTCTGCAACCCTCAAGTGCAAGGTTCGATTGATGAAATGGGAAAAGCTCACATAGCCTATTGTGCCGTTTTGTGCTTAAACCAAATCAACAACGACAAAAAAAAAAAAAAAAAAAAATGTGAAGAATAATGACGGCTCAAACTGCTTCTGCATAGATTTCCAGAAGTTGAATTTTGTGATGAGATTCGGCTCTAAACCAATGGGAAACCCAGAGACAATCATAGCGAAACTAGATTGGTGCTAAGTTCTTTTCCGAGATCGACCTCAGTAAAAGTTATTGGCAGATCCAGATGGAGACAGGATCTAAAGAGAAGACAGCTTTTGTGACACGAGATGAATGCTCATCAGTGACATTCAACTGTGTGATGAGGAAAATGCTGCACCAAAAACACCAAGATTGAGCATTATGTGGACAACATTCTGACTCCCACAGCCAGATGGGAAAACCAACTGAGAAACTCAGTCTTTCCATTAAAGCTTTGTCCCCGTTACAGGAAAATGTGACAGGGTCTATAATCTTTCATACAGGTTGTTTTCGGAAACGTTTTATGAAATCATTTTTAGTCAAAAAAATTATTTATTGTCTTGG
>NW_013699196.1:0-621 GCF_000517525.1 Limulus polyphemus | reverse complement strand
CAGTTTCCCATCTCGTTTTTTTTTAAAGTCAGACAGTAGACACGAAAATGAAAAAAAAGACTACAGTCTCTAGAGAAATAGTCGTGTAATTCAGAAATAAACCTTGGACACGTTGTCGCAACGAGAAACCCGATTTGTGTAGAAACACGGAGTGGGAGTGGTGTCTATCTGTAGAAACACGTACTGGGAAGTATTACCCACTTCAATTGCAAAATCGGGTGATTAAATATTGGTCAGCGGTTTGCCAAAGGATTATGGCCACAACTCGAGGAATTAGTGCGACGTGGTTTCCTATGTTAAATTAAGTTACGCCTAATGTATACAGCTATAAACCTACCAAGCCACTGAAACTCAAATCCATAAAAACAAATGTCTGACCATCACCAATCTAAATATACCTTCATAACTGTGTCTCCTAACTATTGACCCTAATCTTATCCTGTAGGTGCACGAGCTTTGTTTAGTGTTAATCAATAATTCAGAAATACCGGGAGAAGTTACCAGTGAATAGTGGTCAATATTTGTGTAGAAATACCTGGAGAAGTTACCAGTGAATAGTGGTCAATATTTGTGTAGAAATACCTGGAGAAGTTACCAGTGAATAGTGGTCAATATTTGTGT
>NW_013699195.1:0-621 GCF_000517525.1 Limulus polyphemus | reverse complement strand
TTGTAATACAAACATCCTTTGGGAACTCCGAGGTGACGATCAAGATTATTGAAAAATTCTTAACACCATATGCAAAAGTGTATTTCATTGGAAAAAAAAACTCTGGATATAACATACAAAGGTGTCCTTCACTTGATGAAATATGGGGTACGGTTATAAAAATTGTTTATTTGAATAAAAGTCAGGTTATGAAAATATAGGCATGATAAAAATTTGAGGGCTTCATTAATAACGAAAATTATTAGATTAATATATATATATGGTAATTAATATGACACCTTTAAACACAGTTCTTCGTAATTAAGCCGTACAATTGTTGAATTCCCCAACCAAAAATAAATTTGAATTTAGAATAAGACATTAATTTTCTTTCCGATAATAACACGTGTCATATAACAAGTTGGATTGAAGATGCCTGTTTATAACATAAGTTATATAACAAGCTAGGCTACCGAAGACTGATAATAACAGAAATAATATGCCAAGCTAAGCAACTGAAAATAGGTAAAAACACAAGTTATAAACCAAGCTATGCTACTGAAAACAGGCGATAACAAAAATTATAGACCAAGCTAGACAACTAAAGACAGGTAGATTGTTTTTGTTTGTTTGTTTTTTGAA
>NW_013699194.1:0-621 GCF_000517525.1 Limulus polyphemus | reverse complement strand
ATATATATATATATATATATAGTTATGTAATGTGTATTACAATCAGTAGTTAGTTAGGAAGATTTTAAAGTACCATGATTCTGGCAAGTTGCTGAATCATTCCAGTTGGCTGTTGTTTAACACTGTTTTCAAGTATTATTAGCAGCAACTAATTATTCTGTTTCTTTAATATTTTAACATTTTGAGAATTATGCCATTTTTATAGCTGCATATTCAAGATCATCTATCATATTGAACTTAGTTTGTAACTACATTAGTTCACCATACCTTCTCAATGCATGGAGAAAATGTAGGGACCTCTTAAGAATGATATGGGGAAGTCAAATCCATATGGTGACTCACCTATTCCCCCCTCTCCCTATGTTGATTATTAAGATACCATTAAATGGTAGAGATTAATAACAAAGTGCAGGTAACATATATGGTCCCATATGAGGTAAGCTCTGAATGCTAACCCTCTTAAGACAGTACGTTTGGCCCCATAATTGTTACATGCCATGTTTGGTTAAAATTGGTATAAAAATGAAAGCATGAAAAATGGGCACCCATACAGATGACTCTTCTGCTTTATACAGTAGATTGAGTTTAATATATTAAACTGATGTGGAATATGAAAATAAA
>NW_013699193.1:0-621 GCF_000517525.1 Limulus polyphemus | reverse complement strand
TTACACTGCTAAATTAGGGACGGCTAGCGCAGATAGCCCTCGTGTAGCTTTGCGCGAAATTCAAAACAAATAAACAATAACCAATTAAAAGAAACATTACTTTGAGAAAAATAGTCACTAAAACCTTGAAAGCTATATAATGGTGTCGTTCCGCTAAGTTAAAATAATTAACAGATGTTGAAAAAACATTACTATAAAAAAATATGTTGTCACTAAATCCTAGAAAACTATATGACAGTGCCCTTCTGCTAAATTAAAATAGTTAACCGATGTTTGAAGAAACATTTTCATAAACAAACAATTGTCACTAAAACCTAGAAAGCTAACATCAGTGTTCTTTTGATAAGTTATAATAATTAACCGAAATTAATAGAAAATTGTCATTAAAACCTAGAAAGCTAGATAATAGTGTCCTTCTGTTAAGTTAAGATAATTAATCGATGTTTAAACAAACATTATTATAAGAAATTATCACTAAAGCCTAAAACACCATATGATAGTGTTCTTCTGACAATTTGAAATAATCAGTCGACGTTTCAAGAAACATTGCTATAAAAAACTAAATATAAAACCTAGAAAGCTATATGAGAGAGTACCACTGCTGAGTTGAAATAATTAACC
>NW_013699192.1:0-621 GCF_000517525.1 Limulus polyphemus | reverse complement strand
GAAGATACTAGCCCTGAAACTAGCCGGCTGTGACTAATAGTAAAGAATTTCACCTTTCGTTGTGCTAAAAGATGTTGTTTTTTTACTCCCAGTATAGAAAAGGAATGATAACTGAGCTATAGCTGCGTCAAAGTTTGTTTCAGTCTTTAATTAGATTTGTTTATGATTTGAAATTCAATCATGTTTATTATATTCTAATTTACGTAAAATGTGGTATACACAGGAGAAAACTAAGGTAGGCTAAACAAACACCACATATCAACTACTGCACGTCAGGATGGAAGTTTAATTTAATTTTAAAATCAGTCTATATGACAAGACTGGTAATTTAATAGTTTCCCGAACAGTCTATATGACAAGACTGGTAATTTAATCGTTTCCCGAACAGTCTATATGACAAGACTGGTAATTTAATAGTTTCCCGAACAGTCTATATGACAAGACAGGTAATTTAAACGCTTTCCGAACAGTCTATATGACAAGACAGGTAATTTAAACGCTTTCCGAACAGTCTATATGACAAGACAGGTAATTTAAACGCTTTTCGAACAGTCTATATGACAAGACTGGTAATTTAATAGTTTCCCGAACAGTCTATATGACAAGACTGGTACTTTAATA
>NW_013699191.1:0-621 GCF_000517525.1 Limulus polyphemus | reverse complement strand
ACAGGTATATGTACGTGTGTGGGAAGGAGTGAGAGGCTTCAAGTACACCGAGGAAAGGAAGGGGTTCTGTTATCTAAAAAGCTTGAAAATCATTGGCGTAAAAACTTTGGGGCCTGAGTTTCGTTAGATAAATTTAACTCTACCTGTTAAAATAAGTTGCTAAAATTCTTTATGAGCTTAGCAAACGATAAAGAGAAGAAAGAGTTTGAAATTCTTAAATTAGAAAACTCATGTTAGAAGAATATCTAGGCCCTAAATAAGACTTGCCAAATAAGAGTTAAGACCATAGCTACTTAAGACTGCTATCCGGATGAAAAAGTTTGGAGTAAGACCGGAATAAATACTGAATATTCTGAGGAAAACTAATTTAAAGTAATGGTAAGACTTCGAAATGTGTTAACTAGTTGAGAAGCCTTGAACAATTGTCATTAAAACCTATGACCAGAGATCATTCGTTTCCAATCTAAATCTCTATTCCTGATTGGTCCAACAAGAGTTATACTTTGTACAAACCTAGCTGCAATAGGCAACTATCTTATCTTATTCCACGAAATGAATGTTGGTTTAGTGACAGTTGAAACTTATTACAAGAACCCCACAGTGGCACAGTCGATATGTCTG
>NW_013699190.1:0-621 GCF_000517525.1 Limulus polyphemus | reverse complement strand
TAACTATCACTGCTGCCACGTTTAACAGTGCCATTACAGGGGCGTAGCCAACACTAAAAAGTGGGGAACGTATTTTTCCCACAAAATCTAAATTTTATTATACACAAAGAATTCAAATGATTTACATAAAAGTCAAGTGTTCATTAAAATATAGAATCAGAAGATAGTGGGCCTTTTAGGCCTTTAAGAATATTTGTGTGGTCGTACGACCTCCCCCCATGGGTACGCCCTTGTTATTATTACCGGTGTAATTTTTAGTGTGTGATAAGAAAATTGTTAATGAGTTATTATTATCTTCTGAATAAAGCAAGCTACATACATAGATCAGAACTACAAATCAAGCCACTAATTAAAATATCTATGTGAATATTCTGTTATTGTAGATAATTAAATATACTGTTCTTACGTGCTAAACTTTACGTCCAGCTAAGATCACGAGCTGTGAGTTGTACCAGCTTTAGGTCATGATATGGAACTTGTTACATTATGTAATGTAAGGTATTTCGTAGAATCTTCCACAGAAGCTAATTCTGGAGAAATCACAAAGATTACACTTAACTGGATGAACAAAGATGAGTGTATAGAAAAACACTTCTGCCAATTAGTTTGTTTGTTTTTAGG
>NW_013699189.1:0-621 GCF_000517525.1 Limulus polyphemus | reverse complement strand
TTGCTAGTAGTTCATGATGTTGATGTTTACTTTCTAAGTTTGCTAGTAGTTCATCACCTTGATGATTACTTCCCAAGTTTGCTAGTAGTTCATCACCTTGATGATTACTTCCCAAGTTTGCTAGTAGTTTATTACCTTGATGATTATTTCCCAAGTTATCTAGTAGTTCATTACCTTGATGATTACTTCCCAAGTTTGCTAGTAGTTCAATACCTTGATGATTACTTCCCAAGTTTGTTAGTAGTTCATTACCTTGATGTTCACTTCCCAATTTTGTTAGTAGTTCATTACCTTGATGTTTACTTTCCCAAGTTTGCTAGTAGTTCATTACCTTGATGTTCACTTCTCAAGTTTGCTAGTAGTTCATCACCTTGATGTTTACTTCCCAAGTTTGCTAGTAGTTCAATACCTTGATGATTACTTCCCAAGTTTGTTAGTAGTTCATTACCTTGATGTTCACTTCCCAAGTTTGTTATTAGTTCATTACCTTGATGTTCACTTCCCAAGTTTGCTAGTAGCTCACTACTTTGATGTTTACTTCCCAAATTTGTTAGTAGTTCATTACCTTGATGTTTACTTCCCAAGTTTGTTAGTAGTTCATTAGTTTGATGTTTACCTCCC
>NW_013699188.1:0-621 GCF_000517525.1 Limulus polyphemus | reverse complement strand
AACGGAGTTACGGGAAGTTAATTAACAAACGGAGACGTAACAATACATTACCCAATTTCAACAACAGTGCTTTTAAAATGTACGAAAAGTTTCAAAAACATGTCAAAAAGAATATTAAAATATTTTTATCATTAAAAAATAACAGAACATATTGTTTTATTGTTCTTACCTTTTCACTCCTAACGTGATACGTCTATATATAAATATTAATGTCGTTTCCTTATTGACTTGTGGCCATTGCGAGCGTAATATATAGGACAAACTTCCAGTCCTTTATATTTAAGATTTGACCTTCATGGATCACAAAGTAACAAAGGCTTTTCTCACTTTATTGAAATTGATAATTTTAAGGTACATGCTTTCACTGACGTTAAAAATTATTATTCTGTACTGTGTCAATGACTCTAATAAATTAACTGAAAAGGGGGTTTATTTTACCTTAAAACATAAAATACTTTATTTCTACAGTCAGTAAATTTAACTGCGTCCACCTTCTTCTTCTTATTGATTCTTTATGTATGGGGAAAAGATCACAACAAACTTAAATGGGTTGATTTCAACATATCGTTACGACATCGAGGTCACGTGATTAGTATCACGACACGTCATTCTCGAACATTC
>NW_013699187.1:0-621 GCF_000517525.1 Limulus polyphemus | reverse complement strand
CCATCATCTTATATATGAATATACTATAATTAGAATATTAGTTGTTCTGTTCTACTTTTATTAGTGTATCAAGAGAACGTCGATCACCTTAAATATGATTATACTACTCTTGATACACTAATAAAAGTATAACAAGATCAACTAATGTTCTAAGTATAGTATAATCATATATAACATGATGGACGTTCTCTTGATACACTAATAAAAGTAGAACAAGACCACTAATGTTCTAAGTACTTTAGAACAACTAATGTCCTAAATATAGTATAATCATATATAAGATGATGGAGTTCTACTTTTATTAGTGTGTCACGATAACTTCGATCATGTTATATATGATTATACTATACTTAGAACATTAGTTGTTCTGTTCTACTTTTATTAGTGTATCAAGAGAACGTCCATCATCTTATATATGATTATACTATACTTAGAACATTAGTTGTTCTGTTTTACTTTTATTAGTGTATCAAGAGAACGTCCATCATATTATATATGATTATACTATATTTAGGACATTAGTTGTTCTGTTATACTTTTATTAGTGTATCAAGAGAACGTCCATCATGTTGTATATGATTATACTATACATAGAACATTAGTTGTTCTGTCCTACTTTTA
>NW_013699186.1:0-621 GCF_000517525.1 Limulus polyphemus | reverse complement strand
ATAATATTTCTTCACCAGGATTATCTGACAATAGGGAAAATCTGTCAGTGCGAGAACTTCAAATTTGCACAGCAGAGATTCAGAACCTTGTCCTTGGAAGGCTAAACAGTTCAGTTGCAGGGAAGCTGATTGGTTCTGTTGATTGTTTGAGAGAAAACTTTGTAGGTATGTAACAGATATACCTTGCAGTGAGTACCTTTTATTTCCGGTCTTGTGAGTCATGAAACTCAAAGAGTAACTTGTGATGTCTGAGTATTTATTTGTGTTGAGTCTGGTCTTCTTAAGATAATAAAATTATAGAAACTAATGGTTTTATGAAATTTGTTTAGGCCTAATATGTAAGCAACTTAAGCAACAACAAAAGAAAAGGGCTTAGACAATCCTGCACATAAACAAGATTTGGTTCCATTAGTAGAGCCTATTGAGCTTGTGTGTTATGATGGATTCGGAAACTTACTGTGAAGTAACTTGTTTAAACTACATATAACAGAATATGTTGTCCAATAAAAACTTGCTTAAACTACTATATCAGAATACATTGTCCAATAAAAACTTGTTTAAACTACTATATCAGAATACATTGTCCAATAAAAACTTGTTTAAACTACTATATCAGAATAC
>NW_013699185.1:0-621 GCF_000517525.1 Limulus polyphemus | reverse complement strand
TATAATGTTGACTTGTAAATCAGGACCTTATCAAGTCACTACAAACTGTAATGTTGGACTTGTGAATCAGGACCTTACCAAGTCACTACAAACTGTAATGTTGGACTTCTGAATCAGGACCTTATCAAGCCACTACAAACTGTAATGTTAGACTTCTGAATCAGGACCTTATCAAGTCACTACAAACTGTAATGTTGGGCTTCTGAATCAGGACCTTATCAAGTCACTACAAACTGTAATGTTGGGCTTCTGAATCAGGACCTTACCAAGTCACTACAAACTGTAATGTTGGACTTCTCAATGGGGACCTTACCAAGTTACTACAAACTGTAATGTTGGACTTTGTGAATCAGGACCTTACCAAGTTACTACAAACTGTAATGTTGGACTTCTGAATCAGGACCTTATCACGTCACTACAAACTGTAATGTTGGGCTTGTGAATCAGGACCTTACTAAGCCACCAGAAACTGTAATGTTGGACTTTTGATGCACCAAAATTGAAACTTCAAGACATTCTTTTCTTTCAAGTTTTATTTTTAGGCATCTTAATTAAAGCAACAATTTTGAGAAATCTACAGGTAAAACTTTATATCACTTGCTGATACTGATAGAGTACATT
>NW_013699184.1:0-621 GCF_000517525.1 Limulus polyphemus | reverse complement strand
GGGGCTGAACTTGAAATAACTTTCTCCATTACCTATCGTGGTCAGTCTGATAGACACGATTATTTTACTTTCATTCCAATAAGCTTCTGCTAAGGACGTCAAGATAATCTTAGACTACACATTTTGATGAATTGATACATAATCTCCATTAAATGTGTATTTCTGCTTCCACTTCCAGAGGTTGTTGTAGTTTACCTTTGTAGAGAATCATTCTGGACACAAATGTTAGTGAGAAAAGTAATTGGTATGATTGATTATACTGATGGACTTTGGATGAATGCTTCAAAGCAAGCAAGCACTCCAGTCCCTAAGGAAGTAGTGCTCTAAGATTATCCATTCATCCTGGATACTAATGCTAACATTGCAGAATTTTATAATTTTTGTCACGAATGCAGTATAGCGTGGACTATGTAACTGCATATACAGGCCATGTGCTAACAGCTCATCACAGATACTATACAACAACAAAAAATCTGCTTACAATTCTGAAATTTTTAAGCATTAACATCACTAACTGTATGATAGAAAGTACACTATTCCAGTGGGCCAGGGATCTCGAAAAGGTTAATGAACTTCAAAAATTTGAGGAGTATGATTGCATATTGGACAATGGTGCTGCTT
>NW_013699183.1:0-621 GCF_000517525.1 Limulus polyphemus | reverse complement strand
CTACTGAGTGTCCCTCAAGTTGCACAAATACTAACTTCTCTTATTCTCTGTAGTAATGAGATTTAATCATGTTACTTTTACTCTGTTTTAACTGTTATTTTTATATCACTCTACAGAAGGTTTTTTTTTGCATCATTTCATTTTCCTGTTTTGTGCTCCTTGTTCCAGTTCTGCTTTACTGTTCAGACTTTTAATTTCGAACACGTGTACTCTTCTATACAACCAATGTCCTTTATAGAAATCTCTTGAGATAGTAACCGTTAAACTTCCAATAAGATATTGTAGGTGAATATCACTTATAGATAACTTTATTGATATGGTTAATCGTGTAAAATAATTAATTTAGTTAATGTAACCTTTTATTCTAGAACAATAACATTGTTATTTCTAATTAAATGCTCTTCTAAGTGGGCGTTACAAATACCTGTGTTTATGTCGTTTGTCATTAAACGATCATCTAAGTAGGCGTTACAGATCTGTATTCGTGTCGTTTGTCATTAAACACTCATCTTAGCGGGCGTTACAAATGTCTGTATTCATGTCGTTTGTCATTAACCGATCATCTAAGTAGGCGTTACAGATCTGTATTCGTGTCGTTTGTCATTAAACACTCATATTAGT
>NW_013699182.1:0-621 GCF_000517525.1 Limulus polyphemus | reverse complement strand
AAATATTTTCCGTTTTACTTAATTGGTCAATGCCAGATTTTTGAACGATTTTGAAGTTCATTTGCAATGTAATTTTTCAAAAAGAGTATTTTATTGCTAGTAGTATTTTTGAAGTTCAATCACAGCTTCATATTGAAAGATAGAACACTCATATTTTTTATCATAAACCCATTTTTTGAAGTTCAAACTCCTCCTAAGCTCGTACATCGATAGGAGGAAAACCAAATTATGATTGGCACCATATTTCAAGATATAGCTAATAGATGAATATCACCGATATGATCACATAGCGTCTAAAGTATTTCATAAAACTTGGACATCAGAGAGTTTTCTATTATAATTGTTAACTTTAATAAGGTATTTTAAATATTTTCATAATCCCTATTATCATTTCTTCTTGCTTTTTGTTAGCAGATCTCGTTAATACGACACCGAGTAACCTCTGTGTTAGAATAAGGTTGGATCACCTTTCATCGCTACATATAAACGAGTACTGACACCGTAAATTTGTAAGGTATGAATAATCAAATTAATATAAAATCACTGCGTTAAGAACATGTAAAATAAAATAGATGGTCAACAAAACGGCTCAAAGCATAAGATTTGAAAACAAATTTAAAA
>NW_013699181.1:0-621 GCF_000517525.1 Limulus polyphemus | reverse complement strand
TCCAGAAATAGAAACAAAAATAGCTACATGTGGTTCTTTCTTATTTAACATGTCCAGAAATAGAAACAAAAATAGTTACATGTGGTACTTTCTTATTTAACATGTCCAGAAATAGAAACAAAAATGGTTACATGTGGTACTTTCTTATTTAACATGTCCAGAAATAGAAACAAAAATAGTTACATGTGGTCTTTCTTATTTAACATGTCCAGAAATAAACAAAAATAGCTACATGTGGTTCCTTTCTTATTTAACATGTCCAGAAATAAACAAAAATAGCTACATGTGGCCTTTCTTATTTAACATGTCCAGAAATAGAAACAAAAATAGCTACATGTGGTACTTTCTTATTTAACATGTCCAGAAATAAACAAAAATAGCTACATGTGGCTCTTTCTTATTTAACATGTCCAGAAATAAACAAAAATAACTACATGTGGTTCTTTCTCATTTAACATGTCCAGAAATAAACAAAAATAGCTACATGTGGCTTTTCTTATTCAACATGCCCAGAAATAGAAACAAAAATAGCTACATGTGGCCTTTCTTATTTAACATGTCCAGAAATAGAAACAAAAATAGCTACTGTTCCTGTGTGTGTGTTAAGGTTTTTAAAGTGAA
>NW_013699180.1:0-621 GCF_000517525.1 Limulus polyphemus | reverse complement strand
AACTGTTCGAGATTAGGTAGCCACCAAAATAGCAGATTTATTAATATCTAATCAAAAACAGCACTAGCTGTAAACAAAACAAAAAAAAGTGCGGCTACCGTTTTATGTTTAGCTGCACACCGACATAAAACAGTGGTCCGTGGGATTTCTTGTAACAAACATGCATACTCAAGAAATATTGTGAAATTTTAAATGCTTAGTCACAATAGTTTGCATAAAATTTTAATCAGGAATATTTTTCTCATTTTGGCTGCAAACGTGTTTCTGTCGTAATTATTATTTTATTTTTTGACGCGCTTTTTTTCTACAGTTTTGATTAGATATCATTCTTATATTGTTGTGCATTAGGTAAAAACGATTAGATAAATTTGATACTTTGAAATATTTAGCACGAAGCACTTTTGG
Source organism: Limulus polyphemus (assembly GCF_000517525.1). NCBI lineage: Eukaryota > Metazoa > Arthropoda > Merostomata > Xiphosura > Limulidae > Limulus > Limulus polyphemus. Next base: position 216 of record NW_013699180.1, on the reverse strand, counting down.
AGACATTTTAAATGCATGTGGGTTTCTTGAATACTTCAATAACGTTGAGTTCATGTCTTTCAGTTGCTATATTTTTTCCAGCCAAGTTGTTTTTCAATAGATATCATACCATGTTCGTTAGATATAATAGATAAATTGATATTGTGAAATATGTTAGTTATATACTAGCCAGGTGGTTAGAGGGTCGAGGGTTCGAATCCCCGGTACACCAAACAT
>NW_013699179.1:0-621 GCF_000517525.1 Limulus polyphemus | reverse complement strand
AAATGATGCAACTAATAAAGAATGTATACTCTCAAATAGCTTAACAAATGATGCAACTAACAAAAAAATGTATACTATTAACTAGCTGAACAAATGATGCAACTAACAAAGAATGTATATTCTCTCAAATAGCTAAACAAATGATGCAACTAACAAAAAATGTATACTCTCAAATAGCTAAACAAATGATACAATTAACAAAAAATGTATACTCTCAAATAGCTTAACAAAGGATGCAACTAACAAAGAATGTATATTCTCTCAAATAGCTAAACAAATGATGCAACTAACAAAGAACATATAATCTCAAATAGCTTAACAACTGATGTAACTAATAAAGAATGTATACTCTCAAATAGCTTAACATATGATGCAACTAATAAAGAACGTATATTCTCTCAAATAGCTAAACAAATGATGCAACTAATAAAGAATGTATACTCTCAAATAGCTAAACAAGTGATGCAACTAACAAAGAATGTATACTATCAAATAGCTTAACAAATGATGCAAGTAACAAAGAATGTATACTCTCAAATAGTTTAACAAATGACGCAACTAACAAATAATGTATACTCTCAAGTACCTTAAAATACACTGCAACTAACAAAGAAAGTATAA
>NW_013699178.1:0-621 GCF_000517525.1 Limulus polyphemus | reverse complement strand
CTATCGCTGACTCACAATGAAACTAGTAACATTGTTAGAAATACGTTTATCACTGACTCACAATAAAACTACTAACAGTGTTAGAAATACGTTTATCACTGACTCACAATAAAACTACTAACAGTGTTAGAAATACGTTTATCACTGACTAACACTAAAACTACTAACAGTGTTAGAAATACGTTTATCACTGACTCACATTAAGACTACTAACAGTGTTAGAAATACGTTTATCACTGACTCACAATAAAACTACTAACAATGTTAGAAATACGTTTATCTCTGAATCACAATAAAACTACTAACAGTGTTAGAAATACGTTTATCACTGACTCACAATAAAACTACTAACAATGTTAGAAATACGTTTATCACTGACTCACACTAAAACTACTAACAGTGTTATAAATACGTTTATCACTAACTCACAATAAGACTACTAACAGTGTTAGAAATACGTCTATCACTGACTCACAATAAAACTACTAACAGTGTTAGAAATACGTCTATCACTGACTCACAATAAGACTACTAACAGTGTTAGAAATACGTTTATCACTGACTCACAATAAAACTACTAATAATGTTAGAAATACGTCTATCACTGACTCACAATAAGAC
>NW_013699177.1:0-621 GCF_000517525.1 Limulus polyphemus | reverse complement strand
CAGCCATTAATTGTTGTAATATCTAACCTTCGCTTAAGGTAGAGGATTAACATAAGTATAAGATCATCTCTTATTTAGCTTATGAGGATGTTACAACCACATGTGGTTCACATGTATGAAAATTTACTTGAATATGCTTACATGATGTATTCCTTAACAGTTATGGAAGTGTAAAATATGAAGATCTTTCTAATCATCACACCAGCTATGAGATAACTTGATTATTACTGTATTGTCTAACTCTCTTGATCAGTCTCTCTGAATCTTTGTTGTTGTTGTTGTTGTTTTGATTATTACTGTATTGTCTAACTCTCTTGATCAGTCTCTCTGAATCTTTGTTGTTGTTGTTGTTGTTTTGATTATTACTGTATTGTCTAACTCTCTTGATCAGTCTCTCTGAATCTTTGTTGTTGTTGTTGTTGTTTTGATTATTACTGTATTGTCTAACTCTCTTGATCAGTCTCTCTGAATCTTTGTTGTTGTTGTTGTTGGTTTTGGGGGGGGGGGGTGAGACAGGAAGAAATAAGAAGGATTTTCTACTGGCAAAATATAATTGGAAAGGAAGGAATTACATCATATACAGGGTGTTCTAAAAGTCTGGACCCATAGGAAAAAATACAT
>NW_013699176.1:0-621 GCF_000517525.1 Limulus polyphemus | reverse complement strand
AATAACAAGATAGAAAAAGTTAAAACTAGGAGGTCAAATCAAACAATAACAAGATGAAAACAGTTAAAACTAGGTGGTAAAATCAAACAATAACAAGATGGAAACAGTTAAAACTAGGAGGTCAAATTAAACAATAACAAGATGGAAACAGTTAAAACTAGGTGGTAAAATCAAACAATAACAAGATAGAAACAGTTAAAACTAGGTGGTAAAATCAAACAATAAGTTTCCATCTTGAGTTAAAACTAGGTGGTAAAATCAAACAATAACAAGATGGAAACAGTTAAAACTAGGAGGTAAAATCAAACAATAACAAGATAGAAAAAGTTAAAACTAGGAGGTCAAATCAAACAATAACAAGATGAAAACAGTTAAAACTAGGTGGTAAAATCAAACAATAACAAGATGGAAACAGTTAAAACTAGGAGGTCAAATTAAACAATAACAAGATGGAAACAGTTAAAACTAGGTGGTAAAATCAAACAATAACAAGATAGAAACAGTTAAAACTAGGTGGTAAAATCAAACAATAACAAGATAGAAATAGTTAAAACTAGGTAGTAAAATCAAACAATAACAAGATAGAAACAGTTAAAACTAGGTGGTAAAATCAAACAATAA
>NW_013699175.1:0-554 GCF_000517525.1 Limulus polyphemus | reverse complement strand
AAGCAGTAAAGACTACTGGAATTGAAAATGTCATCAATATAACTGTCAGGCGGAAAGAAGCAAACAGTCAAAGACTACAGGAATTGAAAATGTCATCAATATAACTGTCAGGCGGAAAGAAGCAAACAGCAAAGACTACAGGAATTGAAAATGTCATCAACATAACTCAGGCGGAAAGAAGCAAACAGTAAAGACTACAGGAATTGAAAATGTCATCAACATAACTGTCAGGCGGAAAGAAGCAAACAGCAAAGACTACAGGAATTGAAAATGTCATCAATACATATCTTAGTATAACTTCTTAAAATCCTTGAACGGTTCAAGAACAAGATAAAACTTAAACTTTTAGCATATTAAACGGCTCAAAACTGAACTTTAATATGTACAGGGTGACACAAAAATCGCACAACACTATCCTTGATGTGTTTTTTTCTAAGTTATGCTTGTGCTTCATTAACCATTTCTTTTTTTTTGTTTTCGTTTGTTGCCAAGTTGGTTGTTATTTTACTAACCCTTCTAGAACATGTACAAGTGATCCATTTTGAAACCCTGAG
>NW_013699174.1:0-621 GCF_000517525.1 Limulus polyphemus | reverse complement strand
TTTCCTTTGGTCACCAGTCACAACTATTTTACGGACACTGCTTGGACTCATTAGAAATATCGAGTTCAAAATATCGCAGGGACACAGCCAGAGATTAGATCCCTACTCTAACTATTTCAATCATTTTGAATTGAGTCAAATCTTGAAGAGTATGGGATGTTTTATTGGTGGCTTAATCCATTTTGTCTCATGTTACTCTATTAGTAACTTATTAGTATATATATATATATTTAAGATTAATACTACCAACATATATTTGGTGCTAGGCAAGTGAGTGATGCTTATACAAATCTTATCATTCTTACTGTTTGTTTTTATCTAATTATGTTATTTTTGCTGTTCTTACTTTGGTAGTTGAATATATCTTAGAAATGTAAGCACATTTGTGTTTACTTTGGAAAAGCTCTTTCAAAGAGAAATTGGTTCTAGCTACAGGAGCTGACGCTGGCAAGGAATGCCCTTTTTTAGATGTGGAATGCTTTTCCATTTTATGACGGTGCACTAAGGGGTGACTCTCTGCCTGCTATTTGACGTGAGGTCAGTGGGAGCTCCTGTTGTGTCACAGAATATCTCAACCTACTTTAAAGATGTAGCTGTGACTTTGAGATATCACTGGTAGAG
>NW_013699173.1:0-621 GCF_000517525.1 Limulus polyphemus | reverse complement strand
TTTTCAGAAGTATCTTAGAACATAGACGGAGCCAATAAAATATAAAAGTTTCAGAAGTCTCTTAGATCATACAGAGAGTCGATAATGTAGGTTTTAGAAGTCTTTAAGAATACAGGCAGAATAAATAAGGTAGGGAAGATTCAGAAGTCTCTTAAAATACAAACAGAGACAATAACTTTGGACAGTTTCATGTCTCTAGTTGCAGAGAGAACAGGTAAGCGTTGGTAGGTAGGCAACGCATACCCTAGCATATATAAATGTTTTTTTTTGTTTGAAACTTTGGTTGTTGTTAAACGCTTAAAAATATTTTTAAGTCAGATTCATTGACGCTCATAAAGAAATAACTTAATAATAACACATTTTTAAAATGAAATTAAGCAAGTTGGCTTATCTCTTTTTTTTACCTACCTAAGTATCCTTACTTTCCGTTCTATCCAATGTTTTTTAATATCCAAATACTTTATTTTATAATTACACCTGTGTTTGTCTCTTTGTTAGTTATATGCCACTATTGTGCTTATTTTTAGTTATTTGTTGTGTATATGTGGCCCATTCAAACTCATTTTGTAAAAGACGCCTCTTACTGCTGGATATCTGTTACTCAATAGCTGTTATCACGTC
>NW_013699172.1:0-621 GCF_000517525.1 Limulus polyphemus | reverse complement strand
ATAAGTCAATGTTAAAATATTTTACACCTTATTCAACATTAATAAGAACACAGTTATACAATTATAAGTCAATGTTAAAATATTTTACACCTTATTCAACATTAAAGAACCTAACCACTGGGTTATGGCAGATCAAAGGAGAATAAAACTTGAATTGATTAAAAGAAAATATTAAGAATTTGAGAAATCAAAATTCTTCAATTATTTTGATGGAAACATTGATTTTGATTAACCAATTATTACATGTGATACCAATAAGTATAATCTCAGCTCTGAGGTAATTAGTTAATTAAGTTAGGATCTAGTTGTGTATCAATTAAACTAACATAGTGACGTGTCTTATATCAGTTAAAACTGTTTTGATGTCTTATATCTGTTAAAGTTGTTGTAGTGACGTGTTTTGTATCAGTTAAAGCTGTTGTAGTGACGTGTTGTATCAGTTAAAGCTGTTGTATCAGTTAAAGTTGTTTATCAGTTAAAGTTGTTGTAGTGATGTCTTGTATCAGTTAAAGCTGTTGTAGTGATGTCTTGTATCAGTTAAAGCTGCTATAGTGACATGTTGTATCAGTTAAAGCTGTTGTAGTGAAGTCTTGTATCAGTTAAAGTTGTTGTAGTGATGTC
>NW_013699171.1:0-622 GCF_000517525.1 Limulus polyphemus | reverse complement strand
AACCCCTCCCAGATTCATAATGATGATGTCGTCTACTCCTAATTTCGCTTTTGCATAATTTAATGAAACTTAAAAAAGTTTCCCACGCTCGCACACGCGTTATTCTTTTAATTATATAGATTTTCCGCCTACCTCACATACCCACTGTAACCGGGCCTACTTGTATATAGTTTTTACAATAGGTGTACCATGAAACGTTGGAACTAAAATAAACCAAAAAGTCAATCAGGCTACATAATAATACAGCCTTTTTAAACTTCATTGCTAGGAATCAACTTTTTCCTGACACCATACTTTCTCATACTAAACTACAAGTAAATATCATGTAAAGACATTGCAAGGATACCAAAAAGTACACAATTTATCTGTCACAAAGAACACACATTGGTGGACCTAGCCTCTGCAGAAGAAAATGATGGCTCATGAAACAATGGCCAATGCATAGTCTGGACAAGACAACTTCTTCCCTCTGATCCTTATGCAAACTATACAGCCAAACAACAATAGCTTAATCTGGAAAAGTTTTTAATGAAGTTTCTCACTCCAAGTCGACTGCCCACTGGTGTGAGGCCGCGCCTTGATCATACAAGCTACTGTAGAAAACTTAATTTCCAGTTCTGCA
>NW_013699170.1:0-622 GCF_000517525.1 Limulus polyphemus | reverse complement strand
CTTGTTCACTGGATAGACACCCTGTTCTTTATTTTGAGATTCAGGCTTGTTCAAGGAATTCTTTATGGTTTTGGCAGAGAAAAATTGATCTGCTCAAAAATTTTTTAAGAGATCAGGACAACTGGCTAACGCTTTGGAGTGGCTTGTTAAAATCTGACACTTTTTTGGGGGAAAATAGATTAGCCCGAGTTTCTCATAAGTATTTTCATTCTGAAGTAAATTCTTCAGTTTTTCTTCATAAGTAGATTTATCTTGGTATGTTTTACCAGATTTAGTTAGAACAATATCCTTATTCTTTTTTTTAATACCACACCAGGATGTCTGCAGACTTACAACACTAGAAACTGGGTTTCAATACCTGTGAAGGGCAGAGCACAAATAGCTCATTGTGTAGCTTTGTGTTGAATAATAAACAAACAAAATCTTCTATAAAACAATGAATAATTGCTAAGACTTCCTTTCTTTTGTAAGATAGTGTGGTGCTTAAACATCTAGTTAAAAAGTTCAAATCATTATTATTACCTGTAGCCATTGTAACAACATCTGATATTAGGTATAGGTTGATGGTAGAGATAGGTCATATCTTATTCAAATCATTATTATTACCTGTAGCCATTGTAAC
>NW_013699169.1:0-622 GCF_000517525.1 Limulus polyphemus | reverse complement strand
CAACGTAAGATAACTCCTTTGATTTGTGATCTACTTGAAGTAGACAGCGTAAGATAACTCCTTTGATCTGTGGTCTACTGGAAGTAGACAACGTAAGATAACCCCTTTGATTTGTGGTCTACTTGAAGTAGACAACGTAAGATAACCTTTGATTTGTGGTCTACTTAAAGTAGACAACGTAAGAAGGAAGCTCGCGACTGGTCGAATATTTCATTGCACCGAAAAATTATTCTCTACCAAATCCCATTCAGTCATATAAATTCCAGTTTAAACAAAATATCATAGGTCCTTTAACAGCTTACGACCTAAAATGTAGCTTAAGTTACAACTGTCAATGAAATATATCAGGTTTGAAAGGAAAGCTATCATAATTACTGTTCACTGGTCAACAATTATTTTTACTTTTTAACAATGGAGTAGAATATTATAAATGGGCGCGGATTGGCTATTTGTGTACCTTTGGATTCTGGACCTGGCGAGCCAGTTTCCAATCCATGCAATATCCCAAAATATTCCCCACACTTTAAATTTTGAGTGCGTTATAGGAGTGACAAACAATTTCTTAGCATTGATGGTGAATACAAGAACGCTGCTGACTTGATGTCTACCTTCCCTCTAGTCA
>NW_013699168.1:0-622 GCF_000517525.1 Limulus polyphemus | reverse complement strand
AACTGTCCTGGAAATAATAAACAAATCAAAATGAGTGTTTCCAATTATTAATATTTTTGATTATTCCAATTATACAAGTGAGAAAAATATTGCTATTATTTTGGTTTGTTGTTAAGTGCAAAGATACATAAAGGGCCATCTGTGCTCTGGCCATTTTAGCCTTATAAATTGTTTTTTTGTTTAGTTCACATTTGTTCAGCTTTTTTTATTTGGGAAGGGAGCTCTTGTAATTGGAAGTCTCAAGTTTGATTACCATTACCACCAATCTTGCTTGCTCTGTCATTGTCATCACTTCCACTATTTTTGAACTGCTGACTAGAGCGTAGGCAATTGGCTGGCAGCACCTACGGCACACCATTTTTTTTTTTTTGCTTGTATGTACTATGGTTTGAAAAAAATTAATTAATTAATTAATGGGGCCATCAATTAATCAATTAGCAAATACCAGCACTAACCATAAGATGGCTTCAGACTTGAGCTAAAAAAATGCACATATCTAGTTGGCAAGTCTAGTGTACTACAATACAACACTGTAGGTTACCTGCTTATCAATACAGAGGGTTATTACCATTTTATAAGAATGATTTTGAATATGTTAATACAGTGGTGTATCAAATCAGAT
>NW_013699167.1:0-622 GCF_000517525.1 Limulus polyphemus | reverse complement strand
TTAACATTGATTGGATTATTAAATAAGAATTGTTACCATTGACTGGATTATGAAATAAGAATTGTTACTATTGATTGGATTATTAAATAAGAATTGTTACTATTGATTGGATTATTGAATAAGAATTGTTACTATTGATTGGATTATTAAATAAGAATTGTTACTATTGATTGGATTATTGAATAAGAATTGTTACTATTGATTAGATTATTAAATACGAATTGTTACTATTGGTTGGATTATGAAATAAGAATTGTTACTATTGATTGGATTATTAAATAAGAATTGTTACTATTCATTGGATTATTGAATAAGAATTGTTACTATTGATTAGATTATTAAATATGAATTGTTACTATTGATTGGATTATTAAATAAGAATTGTTACTATTGATTGGATTATGAAATAAGAATTGTTACTATTGATTGGATTATTAAATAAGAATTGTTACTATTGATTGAATTATTAAATAAGAATTTTTACTATTGATTGGATTATTAAATAAGAATTGTTACTATTGATTGGATTATTAAATAAGAATTTTTACTATTGATTGGAATATTAAATAAGAATTTTTGCTCTTGATATTTATCTGTAAAACTGAAGCACGAAAATGAAATT
>NW_013699166.1:0-622 GCF_000517525.1 Limulus polyphemus | reverse complement strand
CAATAAAGAATAAAAAACTCAATAAGTATAGAAATTTTTTAAAGCTCTGATTGTTTTCAGCGACCTTAATTTCAAAATTACCAATGATGAGGTGGGGGTTTGTCACTAGTGGAACAACTGAATAACCAATCTCTTGTCTTAGCGGAGAAGACAAGCTCGTTTCATTTTGTTAGAGTAAAAAACAAACAAAAGAAGATTAGGTTGTTCTCAAAAACACCCAAAAGAATCCCCAATGCAACAAAAACACAGGAATCCTGGAGCGATCAAGTTTGGCGGTAGATCAGTTATCAAGAATAGATCGATTCCAGGCCTTCTGACGTCACTAAGGGTGATAAATGGTACAGCGAGAGTGTTCTACACTAGATTATCACAAATTTCGAGCACCCTCAATGGAGGAAAACATTGACCCATGACCCATAAAACACGTATATGTAGGTTCTATACCAGGAACCCATAAAAAGGAACTCAATAAAGATGGAGTTGGAAAAAAAAAGGTTCTGAGTTTAACTTAAAGTTTTACAAGTTGATAGTTGTAAGATGTATTAGTAGTGAGTAACAAACTGACAGTTGTAAGATGTGTTAGTAGTGAGTAACAAACTGATAGTTGTAAGATGTGTTAGTA
>NW_013699165.1:0-622 GCF_000517525.1 Limulus polyphemus | reverse complement strand
ATTTATATATTTATGGTGTTTATTTGTGTATTTATGGGGGATGTATATCTATATACTTATGGTGTTTATTTATGTATTTATGGAGTGTTTATTATACTTATATATTTATGGGGTGTTTATTTTATTTATAACGTTAGCTACTTGACTACGCTCATGTCATTTCTATACTTGGATCTTCATATTTGTTTAACTTATAAACGTTATTTTGTTTGTCTTTATAGCACTTAGTTTTTGATTTGTGTCGTGTTTAGTTTAGAGTACTTTGTAAGTTTTGTGTTAAGCCTTATTTCTGTCTTTGACGTGGATAGCTGGCCATCTCTCCATTTCGTTTTTGTTGAAGTATATACCTAGGAAGATATCAAGCTTCTGTATTCTAAATTGTATTGTATTGATTCTCATCCTATGTTGTACTTTATTCTGCTCATCTTATGTTCAACGTATTCTAACACAACGTGTGTACAACGAATGCCCATCAGGTCGTTCACGATCTGGACAACGAATGACCCTTTGGTCATTCATGATCTGGACAACGAATGATCATTTGGTCGTTCATGATCTGGGCAACGAATGAGTCATTAGGTCGTTCATGATCTGGACAACGAATGACCCTTTGGCATTCACG
>NW_013699164.1:0-622 GCF_000517525.1 Limulus polyphemus | reverse complement strand
GTCCTAAAGATAGATGTGGCTAGAATCAACTGAGGACCCAACACGAACCTAACACATCCACCCAATGAGCACACGTTTCATTGTATTTTCGTCTAGTAGTGGAAAGAGTGTTATTACAAATTTAACCGCAGCTGGCGCTGGCTTGGAGAATTCTCATCGAGCCAGTTCTCTCCTGTCAACAACGGTTTGAACCCAGACAAACGAAGTACAGATAACAATAGAAACATTATAAAGCAGCACGTTCCAATGTTACGAATAATCACATTTAATGCTAGGACAACATAGAGTGTCAAGTTTATTCATCAATACAAGTTGCTGTTTGTTACAAAATTATCTTGTATCGAACCTGCATTCATACCAATTAAAAAAAAAATTCAAATAAAATATAATGTTATGGAAAATAGCGTTCCCCCTTTCTTATATAATTATATAAACACATTTAAAGAACGATTTGTAACTTTACCAACACCACAAGGATAATAACCAATTAGAGGGAGAAGGTTTTAGAACAAGTATCCGATTATGTTAATATTTTATAACAGTCTTCTTTAAAAATGATTATTTGACTCTCTTGAAAAAGTCTTCTGTGTGTTTATCATTTTAATAACGATGTTAATTTAAA
>NW_013699163.1:0-622 GCF_000517525.1 Limulus polyphemus | reverse complement strand
ACCCGCCATTCACATATGAAACTAAAGTAAACAACGACTTTTAACTCTTCTCTGACTTGTGCAATTAGAACGCATAACGCCGATAAATTCAGTTGTACATATAATCAAGGATATTTTTTATGACAGTCAGACATAAAGAAAGAAGAGAACGTAACTTTCAGTTGAGTAAGTACACAAAAAATAAGAAATATAATTTTTAACCTTATAGAGCAGTCTAGATTTGTGTGGTATTGTCCAATATTAATCCAACTCCTTATTCAGTCAGTGTGATTTTGTTAATCTCTACTCCTCTTTTCTGTAAAAGAAAAACACAACAGGTGTTACCTTCGAAGTGGTGTTTATTATTATTTTGTTTTCATACAGTCATCATTGTCCCCCTTTTCTTCACCTTCCAGCTTGTTATTATGGAGATAACTTCACTTTGTGGTTTATTCATTAGCACCAAATACATGCACATGTCTTAATCTCATTTGAGGAAACATATATAATATTGAGCACACACTTTCATCACCTTATGATGAAAAGTCAGTGTGGTTAAACGATGTGTAGTAACGGCATGTGGCCTATTTATCTTATACTTTTACACACTGAAAAATCCAGCTGTATTGCTGATGGATTATAT
>NW_013699162.1:0-622 GCF_000517525.1 Limulus polyphemus | reverse complement strand
AGAAGAAAATAACTCGCATGACTATTACTTAATATACCTATACGTGTTTAAGATATTTCTTCTGAAATTTTCCTCTTTTTTCCTGTACAGGATGAAGTTTCTCATAGTTACCCTCCTGTTTGGAATCGCTTCTGCGAACTTCTACCAAGGTATGTACTGCAGTCTAGAATTGTTCTGAAAATTTTCATTTATGTGAGATTGTAATTTCTAACACAATATCAGTGACATAAAGATTGTACAGCTACATATATAATCTTTTAATAAAATAAGTCGAATAAAAATGCTTTTTATTCAAAATAAACATTTGCGAAATACAACACACAAACAAATTTAGTTGAGATTTAAGAAAGCACGGAAATAAATACAAAACGTATAGCCCTGTTTGTCATTTCTTTATATTTTAGTTTGTCTAGAATATACTATACTTTTCTTATATCTTGACTAGTCCTAGACCATGCCGCCGACCAGGCTGTTTTGGACTTTATGGTTGGAATGGAAAAAGTTCCTTCTCTAGGAGCGACTATTGGTTATGATCTCCAAGGCCTAGATGAGTAAGATATCCAGTACTTATATGAAGTATAATTATGTTTTAAGCTAACTAATTGTCCTTCAAAGTATTTCA
>NW_013699161.1:0-622 GCF_000517525.1 Limulus polyphemus | reverse complement strand
GGTGTAATTCAACAATAGAGGTCTGTATGATTGCTCGAGGTCTAATTCAACAATAGAGGTCTGTATGATTGCTCGAGGTCTAATTCAACAATAGAGGTCTGTATGATTGCTCGAGGTTCTGTATGATTGCTCGAGGTCTAATTCAACAATAGAGGTTCTGTATAATTGCTCGAGGTCTAATTCAACAATAGAGGTCTGTATGATTGCTCGAGGTCTAATTCAACAATAGAGGTCTGTATGATTGCTCGAGGTCTAATTCAACAATAGAGGTCTGTATGATTGCTCGAGGTCTAATTCAACAATAGTGGTCTGTATGATTTTGATAAACAGAAATGAACTTTCTTTTTCTGCAACCATCAACATTAGTTTCAATATCTGAACTGCTCTTGGATTTTCATCTTTCATTAGACGTGGAAGAGCACAATGTGTTCAACAATTTTATACATGGAAGAACAGTATATATTACAGGAACGACAGAACAGGGACGTGCTCAGTCACATGTTTACCAACATCTTAAAGGTCACGAACGACAGAACAGGGACGTGCTCAGTCACATGTTTACCAACATCTTAAAGGTCACGAACGACAGAACAGGGACGTGCTCAGTCACATGTTTACCAAC
>NW_013699160.1:0-622 GCF_000517525.1 Limulus polyphemus | reverse complement strand
AAAGTTGTCCATTACTTTAAATAGTATATATATATATTGTGGATCCACTTATGTTTCTTTTCCTCTCATTGATATATTTTACAATGAGCACTACATACAGATAAATTAGATGTAAAAAGATTAGAAGTTAAAACCAACTTTCATTTAAAACATTTTTTTAAATGTTTAAAAGGTGAAATATATTTCTTGATTACTGTAGCTATCGTTAATCAAACTTATAGTTAAGTAGAGACAGAAACACACAGATAAATAGAGAAAGAGTTTTAATAAGATATTTCAAACATAAGGGTTTCTTAAAATGCTAGTAACTACTGTAAAAATGTATTTTGATTGGAAGGGTAAGAGTTGTAGAACTTTTGCCATATTATATATAGGTATTCAGTCAAATAAATATTTAACCCTTCAACTGTAGTTGACATCAAATGGTGTTAGCATAGGTGATTGCAGTTGACATCATATGATGTAAGTATTTTGCAAGCAAGATTTTGAATGGCCTGCTGCAAAAATTTGTGCATGGGGTGGTAGGCAGATTTACACAAGCTGCAAAGGAAGGGTTAATGAATCTTTGTGACATTTATCCACGAGATATTAAATAGGAAATTATATCACTTGTAAAGTAGAT
>NW_013699159.1:0-622 GCF_000517525.1 Limulus polyphemus | reverse complement strand
TATATGGTTCCTTCCAGACAATGTTAATGTAAAAAGATCAGCTGTATGGTTACTTCCAGACAATGTTAATGTAAAGAGATCAACAGTATGGTTCCTTCTAGAGGGATATTAATGTAAAGAGATCAGCTATATGGTTCCTTCCAGACAATGTTAATGTAAAGAGATCAACAGTATGGTTCCTTCTAGAGGGATATTAATGTAAAGAGATCAACTGTATAGTTCCTTCCAGAAGATGTAATGTAAAAAGATCAGCTATATGGTTCCTTCCAGACAATGTTAATGTAAAGAGATCATCTGTATGGTTCCTTCCAGACAATGTTAATGTAAAGAGATCAACTGTATGGTTTCTTCCAGAGGGATGTTAATGTAAAGAGATCAACTGTATGGTTTCTTCCAGAGGGATGTTAATGTAAAGAGATCAACTGTATGGTTAGTTATTAAGGGATGTTAATATGAAGAGATCAGATGTCTTAGCATGCTGTATGTTTTCTGGTTAGTATTGCAATGCTGGCTGTTATTTCCAATAGTATATAAAATGTCTCCTAATATGCTTTTGTTTGTAGGTTAGAGTTCTAGGTTTTTATGAAGATTAGTTAATACTATTTTTTATTGTATTAATCAA
>NW_013699158.1:0-622 GCF_000517525.1 Limulus polyphemus | reverse complement strand
AGTTCATACAAAATTAAACCTTCTTGAATATTTATCACTGAAGGCAAAGCCCCACAGCTTGTTAGGACAATATGTTCCACTCTCCTCTTTACAGCTGGATTGTTTTATTATTGTTCCATTATCTGTTGTTATTTTCCTTTTATTTTATTCTTTTTATGTCAGTATTCTCATGATGAGTGCCTTCTGGTGGGGTGCTTAAAATTCCTATCTGACTTATAGTCTGATTACATTATTTACACTAATGGTTTGTTTCATACAATCTTAAATAAGACTGTCTGTGCCTTTTAGATGACACCATGCTTTCTTCAACAATCGGACCATTCAGACATATTTAGAGCAGAATTGATTGTCTTTTATTGGTATTTCAATGGGATGCTTCATAGGTTTTCATTACTGGTCTATTTTCATTTGCTCTGATAGTCTTAGTAGCATTCAGCTTCTTCACCTTCTTACCCCCTCTCTTGTCTGAGGGTTTCATTATTTAAAAACACAACTAAACTTATTTGGGTTACTGACATCCTTGAAATTATTGCTAATGAATGTGCCGATAAACATGCTCAGGATGCAGGTATAAAAAATCCAAACAGATTTATGTTCTTCTATAGTCCAGTAAACTTCCACT
>NW_013699157.1:0-622 GCF_000517525.1 Limulus polyphemus | reverse complement strand
CCAGACTGGAGGAAAGTCAACTATTCGGCTTTGGTTGTCTGACCAAGTACTGAAATTTGACTTTCACTGTTATGGCGGAGCGCGTTTTTCAGGTAAGGGCCACAAGCGATGAATAGTCGGGTTCACAGTCTAAGCATGCTAACAACTGGGTAACGCCAGGCCCTTTTTTACATATTCTGAGCTTTGCAATATTAGTAATCAGAAACTTGTAACATTCACAACAGCTATATATTCTTATGTTAAAGCATAAAAACATCTATATAACAAATGTATTAAAATCTAGTATCGTTTGTCTTTTGTTTGCACACTGCACCAATGTACTGACTATTTTATTATACATATATTTTTTTTACATATACACACACGCACTTACTTAAAGCACGCATTTATACAAGCTAGCTACTTAATGTGGTCTCTAGTGAGCAATTCCCATTACTTTATTATATTGTTCACCTTTCCTAACCATTCAAGTTGACGTTTTTTTCCTTTAATACTTTTATATCAAATTACACTAGGATTATGCATGTGGCCGTACCAAATGTTTAACTGATTTTTCCTTTAATACTTTTATATCAAATTACAGTAGGATTATGCATGCGGCCGTACCCAAATGTTTAACTGA
>NW_013699156.1:0-622 GCF_000517525.1 Limulus polyphemus | reverse complement strand
ATTAGGTAGTAGTTGGTGTTTGCTAGCTGCTTTCTTTGTACTATTTGATTAGGTAGTAGTTGGTGTTCACTAGCTGCTTTCTTTCTACTATTTCATTAGGTAGTAGTTGCTGTTCCTAGCTGCTTTCTTTGTACTATTTCATTAGGTAGTAGTTGCTGTTCACTAGCTGCTTTCTTTCTACTATTTGATTAGGTAGTAGTTGCTGTTCACTAGCTGCTTTCTTTGTACTATTTGATTAGGTAGTTGTTGCTGTTCACTAGCTGCTTTCTTTCTACTATTTCATTAGGTAGTTGTTGGTGTTCGCTAGCTGCTTTCTTTGTACTATTTGATTAGGTAGTTGTTGGTGTTCGCTAGCTGCTTTCTTTCTACTATTTCATTAGGTAGTTGTTGGTGTTCGCTAGCTGCTTTCTTTGTACTATTTGATTAGGTAGTTGTTGCTGTTCACTAGCTGCTTTCTTTCTACTATTTCATTAGGTAGTTGTTGGTGTTCGCTAGCTGCTTTCTTTGTACTATTTGATTAGGTAGTAGTTGCTGTTCATTAGCTGCTTTCTTTCTACTATTTGATTAGGTAGTTGTTGCTGTTCAGTAGCTGCTTTCTTTCTACTATTTGATTAGGTAGTTG
>NW_013699155.1:0-622 GCF_000517525.1 Limulus polyphemus | reverse complement strand
AACAGCGAGGGTATTCATACTCTACATATGTATTCTCAGAATCTCCTGTAGTTGTAACAGCGAGGGTATTCATACTCTACATATGTATTCTCAGAATCTCCTGTAGTTGTAACAGCGAGGGCACCCAACTGGTGAAACAATGCATTCTAATCAACATAAGTATGTAGGTACAGTGAATTTATTTAGTTACACTAACTAGGGAAGACCAGGCCTGATTGGTCACAGGGGCAGGTCGACAGGATGACGATAACTTTCAGATGCTGAAGTTAGGAGCCGTGAACGCTAACACATCTAAACACGCATCATTTGTTCCTATAGTTTCATCGTGATTGTAAGCCTCTTTCGTGTGCAGGAGTAGAAGTTGATATTTTCACAACCGTAACTAAATATTTCCTACTGCAAACATACTATGTTATATGAAATAATTAAGATAACTTAAGTTACATATTATTTGAAATTGCTATATAATGGTACATAATTTTGTTTGATAACCATGACTGTCACGGCACACACCAGTAATCTCTGACAAAATGACGCTTTGGGGTACGAGGATACATTTCACTTAGGGCTAATTGACAGGCATGTCAACCAGCCTCACAATGAGGAATTTGTATGTACGTTT
>NW_013699154.1:0-622 GCF_000517525.1 Limulus polyphemus | reverse complement strand
ATAAACTTCAATAAGATTACCTCCTACCCTTCTTCATCTTAATCTACCCCGTTAAGATAATCTTTCCATCTATCATTCTATTAGCCCCTTTTTTTAACCCTTTCCAGTAAGTCAATATGATTTATTAAATAAGGAGACCAAAGCTGTACTTGTTTATTCGTGTTTTTGCTAAGAACGAAACTATACAATGGGCTATCGGTGCTCCGCCCACTACTGGTATCGAAACCTGATTTGTAGAGTTACAATTAATTTCCTCATACTTGCTGCTGAGCCACGGGAGGGGGATACATGAGAGACAACTAGTAATTTGTATAGATATAATTTCTTCTAAATATAAGTCCATATAATTATGTTGTAGATGATATGTACACAGAATATCAACTGCAATTAATTTGAAACAAGAAGTTGGCCAGATGAACTTCCAACAAGTTAAGTTACCTCAAGAAAGCCTATTATGACTGACATTGTGAAGAAACAGTGTTTGTATTATTGTTAGTTATGATTTTGTTTATCTTCTGTGTATTTCTCCTTCTATCTTTAGGTTCGGCCATATTTTTATTTACCTTTCTTCCAGTAAACATTAGATACTAAAGAAGTAATTTTTATATTAATGTTTACATAT
>NW_013699153.1:0-622 GCF_000517525.1 Limulus polyphemus | reverse complement strand
ACATGAAGGAGTAGACAGAGTTACATGTTACATGAAGGGAGTAGACAGAGTTACATGCTACATGAAGGGAGTAGACAGAGTTACATGTTACTATGAAGGGAGTAGACAGAGTTACATGTTACTTGAAGGGAGTAGACAGAGTTACATGTTACTTGAAGGGAGTAGACAGAGTTACATGTTAGTAGTCTTTATCCACCCTATATCAGTGACATTTATATAGTATTTATCCATCGTATATCAGTGACATTTATATAGTATTTATCCATCGTATATCAGTAACATTTATATAGTCTTTATCCACCCTATATCAGTGACATTTATATAGTCTTTATCCACTCTATATCAGTAACATTTATATAGTGTTTATCCACCCTATGTAAGTAGCATTTATATAGTCTTTATCCATGCTATATCAGTAACATTTACATAGTCTTTATCCATCGTATATCAGTAACATTTATATAGTCTTTATCCATCGTATATCAGTAACATTTATATAGTCTTTATGCACCCTACATCAGTAACATTTATATAGTGTTTATCCATCCTATATCAGTAACATTTACATAGTCTTTATCCACCCTATGTAAGTAGCATTTATATAGTCTTTATCCATGCTATA
>NW_013699152.1:0-622 GCF_000517525.1 Limulus polyphemus | reverse complement strand
TGCTGAGAACCCTTGCTACGCCACTGGGGGGTTAGTACTTACTGTCATCAAAATGGAGTGCTGGATAAGTCTTCTTTATCAGACTAAATAAATATTCCTGTTTTATGAGTTATATCTATATCAGGAGTTTCATGTTAATGAAAGTATTTAGAAATTAGTTGAGATTCAGTAACTCCAAGCATGGTTGTAATCACTTAAAGCATATTTCCTGTAGTAGTTTGGATAGTGACTTTTTTGTTATATTTGTAACTTTAAATTGATAATCATTACTGTCAGGCATAATTTTTTAGAAAACAAAAATGGGTGGATCAGTAATTTTGTAAAATTAAATTACATAAAACAAAATTGGATGAACATTTAGAGGCTTATTTAACATCATATCAATAGGAAATTTACCAATATCTATGATACAAAAAAAACTTAATCCATACATTTCTATACATGAAAAACGTTTATGAACTTGTAAAAAAGTGTATTTTAATTTAAGAGCTAATAATTTAGGGAGATAGGTGGTGTACTTTTAAACGAAAAACTATTACTATTTGCCCAATAATGTTAGAAAAACATGTAGGTTCAAGAAGCCTTGATAGAAATGAATAAAAACCCTATAACCCAAGCACTT
>NW_013699151.1:0-622 GCF_000517525.1 Limulus polyphemus | reverse complement strand
AAGAAAGATGATCTACAACAAGGTTGAAAGCATCTGGAGCATGACACATTATGAGAAGAATCTGTAGCATGTGGGCTTAATAAAGTAGTTCCAACATTCAACCACAAAGTAAATGAAAATAGGTCCCTCTTGGTGATTGATATATGAGACAACAGTGGAATTGTTCAAATGGATCATGATGAGCCTGTTCCTTACAAAGGGAAGAAAATGATACATATCGGACAATGGTGGAATTGTTCAAATTGATCATGATGAGCCTGTTCCATACAAAGGGAAGAAAATGATACAAAGCATGATGGACCACCAGAGGCTCCAAGATGTTGATATGGTAGGTTCTTTCAACCAGAGACAACTGTCCAGTAGCCTCCTGCTGATCAAACCACACCCCTAATCCTGGTGAGAAGCATTAGAGAACAGATTCAAATCCAGAGGAAGGGAGGAAGTGGCACCCCTGTTGTAGTATTGTCTTTGTCCAACCACCAATGGAGATAATCCAGGACAGAAGGAGGAAGGGAAAATAGGGGAGTCAAAGGGATCCTAAGTGAAATTCCATTGATCGTGCAACATACATTGAAGAGAATGCATATGCACATGACCTAAGGAGATAAGTGCTTCCAGGAAG
>NW_013699150.1:0-622 GCF_000517525.1 Limulus polyphemus | reverse complement strand
CCATGAACGATGTCACGACAAGTATTTAGCTTATATCATTATGCTGGAGGAACTCCATGAACGATGACACGACAATATTTAGTTTATATTATTTACTGTTTGTTGAATCTCACTCTAAGCTACAAGATGATTATCTTTACTAAACATCCTTACTTATGAAGTGATAGTCGACAGGGAAAACGGTCAATTAAAAAAGGGGGCGACTCTTGTCAGATCAAATAGCAGAACTTGAAAGTCACACTTATACCCCCCCCCCCCGGGTTTATAATATTGATAAATTGAGGTGTCCATACATTCATGTCAGCGCAGATGATCAAGATAAATTTGATTACTAGGAGTATAATGTTAGTTTTTATAGCATGAGGTTTAGAACGTCAGTGTTTTTTACATCACGAGGAGTAGAATATCAGTACTTTTAATGTTACATGATGTGGTGTAATTGGGTCTTACTAACTTACAGACAAACATGTTACAATAGATAAATATATATATTAATTAAGGTTGTGGAGTATAAAAACTGTATATATGTTTATTTCTCCGTTCTTCTATGAAATAACGGTCATAAATCAATATATATATATACGGTAAATATGAAGTTTATATGTGTAAACAATATATATAC
>NW_013699149.1:0-622 GCF_000517525.1 Limulus polyphemus | reverse complement strand
CCTTGCCAGTCACAGGACGACTATGTTGTTCCATACCAATCATAGAGTGTCTATGTTGTTCCTTACCAGTCTAAGGACGACTATGTTGTTCCATACCAATCATAGAGTGTTTATGTTGTTACTTGCCGGTCACAGGACGACTTTGTTGTTCCATACCAATCATAGAGTGTCTATGTTGTTCCTTGCCGATCACAGGACGACTTTGTTGTTCCATACCAATCATAGAGTGTCTATGTTGTCCCTTGCCAATCACAGGACGACTATGTTGTTCCATACCAATCATAGGGTGTCTTTGTTGTTCCTTGCTAATCACAGGATGACTTTGTTGTTTCCTACCAATCATAGAGTTTCTATGTTGTTCCTTGCCAGTCACAGGACGACTGTGTTGTTCCATACCAATCATAGAGTGTCTATGTTGTTCCTTATCAGTCACAGGACGACTATGTTGTTCCATTCCAATCATAGAGTGTCTATGTTGTTCCTTGCCAGTCCAGGATGACTTTGTTGTTCCATACCAATAATAGAGTGTCTTTGTTGTTCCTTGCCAGTCACAGGACGACTATGTTGTTCCATACAATCATAGGGTGTCTTTGTTATTCCTTGCCAGTCACAGGACTACTTC
>NW_013699148.1:0-622 GCF_000517525.1 Limulus polyphemus | reverse complement strand
ATGTACTATATCTGTTAGTCACAATTTAATTTTTTTCTTCATTCTTGACAGGCGAAATTTAAACATTATTTTTATATGTAAACACTTCTACATAGTCTCTCTTTCGACAAAATGCGCATTTGAAATTTCATACTTAAAATTGGTTTATATCTCCTGAATAACATGAAAATATTTTGTATTATATTGTGCAGGAAATCTACATTTCTCAGAAGAAACTTTATATGTTAGCACACCCAGCTAGCTTCTCTCACTTTAACTTGTAGCTTTATATGTTAGTACACCCAGCTAGCTTCTCACAGTTCTGGAGTTGTCAGGACCAAACTTGACACACATACTTTGGGTTGCATGGGCGTTGTCCTTATATGTATAGCATTGCCGTCCTGCCAAGGGGATTCGCGTTTGGAAGATTACACAAGAATGATTGGGTCTTTGAGTTGAATTTCAGAGTCGCTGACATCGTACATTATGGTCCTGGCCTACTTCGGGATTCGGGGAACGCCATGTTTGAAAAACTGTGTTCATGCTTCCACCCATAAGTTAGAGGGAAGAAAATTTGGTATACACATACTCAGGTGTCTTAATGGTACTTTTTCGAGTATGCCCCCCCCCCCTTTTTGGGGTA
>NW_013699147.1:0-622 GCF_000517525.1 Limulus polyphemus | reverse complement strand
TCTGGTGATTCGCTAGCAAACTATCTGTGCGCTTATCATAAGCGCTCTCTGATACCACTCCGTGGCCTAGCAACACGCCCTCTAGAGACACATCGCATTATTATGACATTATCACCTTCTGGTGCCCGTTACATAACAGCTATGTAACACTCAGCCATCTCCAACCATTATAACACTCAGGTGTATATATTACGTAATAGTTTCGTTACTCTCAGGTAGGTATAATTTCTATATTAAGTAATAGCTATGTAAACCTCAGGCGGCTTCTTTTAACCTCCACTAACGAGACGGCACTCCCTAACTACTAATGCATTTCAAATGTTTCAATATTTATACGCTTTTGACTAGGAAGTTTTACTTTTCGAATAAGAGTTCAAATACTTATACTCAGCTTTCTCAATAAACAGATATTTTCCAAAGTGTTTCGAATTGTATCAATTGGATATCCTTCTAAGTATGTGACATTGACTTTTGCTTATTTTCAGTTGAACTTATAGGTTTAAGAAAATAATTATTAAAAAAAAGAAGGTTTCGTATTTTTCGACATGTGGGCTAAATGGCAAACCTATCTCTAACTTAAAAAAGCTACTCGTAATGGACTACGGAGTTGACTATCTCCGTA
>NW_013699146.1:0-622 GCF_000517525.1 Limulus polyphemus | reverse complement strand
TATATATATATACCCAATCAGTTATCGATATTATTGACCGAACATGTTGTTGACCAGGACCACATCATTAATGTCAGTCCACTCTGTTTTTTGTGAATTACTTTCACAGTTAATCATTTATTAGATAAACTTTGTAGAGAATTCACCCCTTCAGCGAATAGAAGTTATACTTGCGGCGACATGTTTCCTTTAATTTTATTTTTTGCATTGCCTATTTGACAAAATTTCAAATTCCTTTTACTGTACTTCATAGATACCAAAAGCTGTTGTTTGGTTGATTGTTTTTTCAGACTAAAGTCACATTGGGCTAGCTGTCCACTGTGGGAATCGAATCCCAGATATTAGCGTTATAAGTCCTTAGACTTACTGCTATCCTACAGGGGGCAGATATCAAAAGCTAAGCATACGCTTAACTAAAGATATTTGTTTATAAGATATGTTTTTAATCATGAAACAACAAAAACAGGGCAAACATGTCGCTAATATCAAGTTAAAATGCCCAGAAACATCACTTTTTCAGTCTTGCTACAAGTATATTCGAAAGTGAAACGTATTTTGATTATTTTCCTGCTTTGTGTCTTTCTTTTTTTTTACATTTTATCAACGAAAAGTTTACTTGTTT
>NW_013699145.1:0-622 GCF_000517525.1 Limulus polyphemus | reverse complement strand
AAACACAGTCACTCATCCACATACCCATATACAAAAGCGTACGTAACCAAGAAACTACCCACATACAAACAGCCTTACACACACACATATATACACACGTAAACAACGGAATCGTGATTTTTGATCTTCTATTTTATACATAAATTGGAATTTCTAGAGACATTATCTTAATCTACAAGTTACACAAAAAAATTAACAGATAAGTAGGAAGAACATTTGTATAATTTTTGAGACGTTTTTATTTTAATTTTCTTCATTTTACCAGTGCAACATTTCTAGGCTGTTGTATCTCATATGCATGATTATTATTTCAACGATGCATGGTCTTATAAAAAACATTCTGGCTTTCGTTTTTGCATGCTAGATCAGAAATAAATCGTATTTATGCGAATCTTTGAAAATCGGAGTCGCTATGGCATGATTATTCTAATTAGACAATATCGGACACGCAAGTAATATCCGCTGGTAACAAGGGTTTTTTGAAGAGCTTAGAAATATCAGATGCGAAAGGTAACACGAATCTTTACTGGATGCAAATCAAACGTGTATATACGTAGGTAACAAGTGTCTGTTGGTTATGAAAATGTGTATATACGTAGATAACAAGTTTCTGTTGTTTATG
>NW_013699144.1:0-622 GCF_000517525.1 Limulus polyphemus | reverse complement strand
TCAAATACCCATTAATGCATACATCAACATATAAACATGGATCACCTAGGTTATATGCACGTGCAAAATAAGCACAGGCCGTACAATAAAAGCAGGTTACATATATAACGCAGTCCAAAATATCATACCGAATCTGTTACTGTATGTATGCATAGTACACAAAACAATATTTATTGTACACGTAACACAATATGTTTAGTAATAGTGCACACAACCTACAGCGTGTGCACACAAAATGTGCGGCGAAAACGTACAACGGAGAAGTGGTCAACTATCTTTACAAACAATCAACAGCTAGGTGATTACAAAAACGATCATGAATAACAATTAATTTGATCAAATTCATTAACCCTGACTCAACCAATAACACCATGAAGTGAATGACACGTTACTTTGTTACGGAGCTTGTTCTCGACAAGCTTCAACGCAGAGGAGTGCTAACAAGAACACGACTTGCAAAGTTAAAATTAAGCACTGAAAAGAACTTAACTTAATTAAAGAGCAATGAGAGATCTTTTGGCTCGAATTTAGAACAGTTCTGGACTCTTTGTTTCTAGGAGGGCTTTAAAAATCGCTACGATTGCATATTACGATGCTAATTTTGCGGCATTTTATTTTCTCT
>NW_013699143.1:0-622 GCF_000517525.1 Limulus polyphemus | reverse complement strand
AATAGAGATCGTAGTATCCACAATATCTTTCAGCTTTGTATGTTGTTTTATATAATACCCACAGTTATCTTTAAGTTTTCTATCCTTTAGTTGGATCCTCATTTTGCCACAGTTTTATATGTTGTAAAGTGTAAATGTTGTTCCACATTTTGTGAGATCGAGTAACAAGTTGTATTTAAAACAAATCAGTATTTTTAACAAGTGATATTTAAAACAAATCAATATTTTTTAACAAGTTGTATCTAAAACAAATCAAGATTTTTAACTAGTGATATTTAAAAGAAATCAATATTTTTTAACAAGTGATATTTAAAACAAATCAATATTTTTAAACAAGTGATATTTAAAACAAATCAATATTTTTCAACAAGTTGTATCTAAAACAAATCAAGATTTTTAACAAGTTGTATCTAAAACAAATCAATATTTTTAACAAGTGATATATAAAGCAAAGCAATATTTTTAACAAGTGATATTTAAAACAAATCAATATTTTTTAACAAGTTGTATCTAAAACAAATCAAGATTTTTAACTAGTGATATTTAAAAGAAATCAATATTTTTTAACAAGTGATATTTAAAACAAATCAATATTTTTAAACAAGTGATATTTAAAACAAAT
>NW_013699142.1:0-622 GCF_000517525.1 Limulus polyphemus | reverse complement strand
AGTGAAGTTAACCTCTAGTTCTTTTTAGCATCATTACATCAGAGTAGTCCCTTAATCTTTATACCATTTTATCAAGTTAATCTGTAGAAGTATTTAATGGATTCCGTCCAAATAATCGCTATTACTCATATAATTCCATTAAAGTACATTATAGTACTTCATCAAAGAAAATACTAATCATCATATTATTTCATCGAAATATTCGTCATAATCGTCATATTATTTCATCAAAATTTACATCCTTTTCGTCATATTATTTCATCAAAATATTCGTCATTATCGTCAAAGTATTTCATTAGCATATATATCCTAATCGTCAAAGTATTTTATCCAAATATATATCCTAATGTCATGGGATTTTATCAAAATATACATCCTAATCATCGTAGTATTTCGTCAAAATATGCATCCTAATCCTCAAAGCATTTCATCAAGTTATTATGAAACATCATGATATCAAAAATTTGTACAAATTCAATGCATTTAAAGAAGTATTTTATCAAATAATTTGATAGTCTTCGAAACCTCTAATCAGTAAATATTATCTGTCTGGATTATCTCATTATGGTCACCCAAAAGTTCAATCTCGTTCCGTCAGATGGAGCTGTAGAACGTGAAATAA
>NW_013699141.1:0-622 GCF_000517525.1 Limulus polyphemus | reverse complement strand
TTCAGGCTGATAAATGAGAACATTTTAGTGTAATATAAAGCAGTGATCATATGCTTTCAAATGCTTTTTTAGGCTTAACGTTGCTTTACAGTGTGTAAAATATACGAAAATATAAATCACTGCTTAAAATAGAAAAAGGCTTAGCACCGATGGTGAATTTTCCCATCATTTCTTTCTTTTACAACTTTTTAAATTATAGTTCTACTATACTACTGTATTTGAAATAAGTTACATATCTCAGACAACACCAAACTGGAATATTCGCGAATCTCAGATACGGCTGTCTTGACTTTAGCTACCTCACCTGGAAAAAACGTTCATTTAGCCAGATAGTATTAGAATGTACAGAGTGTCAGAGGTTAAAGGTGGTCATACGTGGGTGAAACAACTAACGATGTATTTAAGTGATGCTTTATAGTTGTTGTTTTCTTTTTCTTTTTCGTAGAACAAAGCTACACAATGGGCTATGTGCACTCTGAACAACGCGGGAATCGGATCCCATATTTTAGCATTGTAAGCCCGTAACTTATCACTGACCTACCAGGGGACAGATGTGTCATTGAAGAAATCTTTTCTTGAAATGAGAATTGTAATAATAAATGAGGAAAGTATTATTTTTCCG
>NW_013699140.1:0-622 GCF_000517525.1 Limulus polyphemus | reverse complement strand
AACATCTGTTTAAGTCACATTAGTGTGCTCAGCATTTAAACCTCCGATCATTGCCAGAAAAAACAACTGTATCGCGTGTACTCTAGGGTTTCTGAAGAAATGCATTCAGAAGGATGTAGTTTACAATATCTTTTTTCATATTTCTAACGAAAGATATCCTGGTGAACCTGAGAAATCTATAAAATAGCGTTCCATGGAACATCTGCGTGTTACAATGATGGGTGAGGTTAAAAGGGGTGCAGTGACAGCATATTTTATTAATGAGCACGGTTTGGCAAAGTCCAATCACCCTTTTAGTATCAGAATAGAAAGAAAATGACACAGTTTCCTGGGCAGAAAATAAAACATGTCCACCTCTCGTTCGACCTGAAAAGCCTTCAACTACAAGAGACTACACTTTAACTACACTTTAAATTCTGGATTTATGTATATGGATATAGACGTTTTAATATCTTCTGCTTTATTTCTTTCCTAAGCATATGTATTTATCACTACATTTGTGGTTTGCTTATACATATGTATTAGATTTGAATGTTTACATGCCTCATCATTTTTGTTTACGCTTTGAAAATAGTATTTTCTTCGCCATGTGTATATTATTGTAACACGTTTATTATTGTTA
>NW_013699139.1:0-622 GCF_000517525.1 Limulus polyphemus | reverse complement strand
GGCTATAAAATACGCAACTTTTGTCTATAAGTAATATAATTTGATCAAGTGAAAGACACAAGTATCTCTATGCATGCTTTTACATCTATGGCTAAAGTTCTGAATCATTATGAAAAGACAAACACCAGTTATAAAGTGATGCAAAAGAGGTTTTACACCAGAAAGACGTGTAGCTTCGAACATAGCACTTAACACAACAACGCTTGCTGGGATAAATCTAGAGCTATGTATTGTGATGAATCAAGTAGTTGTTGATTACTTTGAACTTTTTTAAGACATAGCGATAACTCAAATAATTGTTAAAGATAGTGATAAACCTTTTCGTTTTCTGTGCTTAGTTTGTTGAAGATAGTGATAAATATTGTAATTTTCTGTGCTTAATTTGTTAAAATAAATCTTCTAGTTTTTTATGTTTAGTTTGTTGAAAAAGTGATATACCTTGTAGTTTCTGTGCTTAGCTTATTAAAGATAGTGATAAACCATGTAGTTTCTGTGCTTAGCTTATTAAAGGTAGTGATAAACCATGTAGTTTCTGTGCTTAGCTTATTAAAGGTAGTGATAAACCATGTAGTTTCTGTGCTTAGTTTATTAAAGATAGTGATAAACCATATAGTTTCTGTGC
>NW_013699138.1:0-622 GCF_000517525.1 Limulus polyphemus | reverse complement strand
TAGAGAATACGTAATCAAACTGGATATGAATCTGATATACTAAATTAATGGTACTTCGACAATGACTGGGGCAAGAGAGAGAAAGCACGTGCCAACACCTGTCGAGATCGGAATACAGTTTTGGTTTTGTTGTACCAACAAACTCGGCTGTTTTACTGTATGTTTTTCACAATACGTTTGATGTACAGAGTAGTACACGTACGGGTATTCCTTCAGAAACATATCACTTCATGAGAACAACTGCAACAGTGATAACAACCTTAACATTATCATAGCTTCCCCACGTACACACATCTCGCAGTAATACAAGTCTCCTACACACACACATCTCGCAGTAATACAAGTCTCCTACACACACACACATCTCGCAGTAATACAAGTCTCCTACACACACACATCTCGCAGTAATACAAGTCTCCTACACACACACATCTCGCAGTAATACAAGTCTCCTACACACACACACATCTCGCAGTAATACAAGTCTCCTACACACACACATCTCGCAGTAATACAAGTCTCCTACACACACACACACATATACTATAACAGTAAACTTTCCATGATGATACACTACCTACAAACAGTGATGACAAATATTCTATCCGTCCAGACAATACAG
>NW_013699137.1:0-622 GCF_000517525.1 Limulus polyphemus | reverse complement strand
TATTTTATATTTTGTACTGGACATTCAGTTAATTGATGTTTATTTTATATTTTGTACTGGACATCCTATTAATTGATGTTTATTTTATATTTTGAACTGGACATCCAGTTAATTGATGTTTATTTTATATTTTGTACTGGACATTCAGTTAATTGATGTTTATTTTATATTTTGTACTGGGCATTCAGTTAATTGATGTTTATTTTATATTTTGTACTGGACATCCGGTTAATTGATGTTTATTTTATATTATGTATTGGACATCCAGTTAATTGATGTTTATTTTATATTTTGTACTGGACATTCGGTTAATTGATGTTTATTCTATATTTTGTACTGGACATTCGGTTAATTGATGTTTATTTTATATTTTGTACTGGACATTCAGTTAACTGATGTTTATTTTATATTTTGTACTGGACATTCGGTTAATTGATGTTTATTTTATATTTTGTACTAGACATTCAGTTAACTGATGTTTATTTTATATTTTGTACTAGACATTCAGTCAATTGATGTTTATTTTATATTTTGTACTGGACATTCAGTTAACTGATGTTTATTTTATATTTTGTACTGGACATCCAGTTAATTGATGTTTATTTTATATTTTGTATTGGAC
>NW_013699136.1:0-622 GCF_000517525.1 Limulus polyphemus | reverse complement strand
AAAATAAATTATTTCGACAGTGGATTTGTTACATAGATATGGAGCAGATAGGCCGGGTACACATAACAACTCAAGATTCAGAGCAATTTTAGCTTTTTTCCTAACACTACACATTATTGAACTTAGGAAGACAAAAGAACAAGAAGTTTGAAATTAGTAACACGTGACCAAATAGGGACAGAAACACGATGATAAAAACTGTGCCCCATAGAATTTGTACAAATAAAAGAAATAAATATGTAAGTCATGGTTTTATGTGATGATAAATGAACATGCAGTGAAAACATGTTTCTAATTACTTTTAGCGAATCACTAATATTTTAAACACAACCAACACTACGTTTATCAACTTTGTAGGGACTAAAAAAGTCCCATTGTTTAGCCAAATAAAGTGTTGTACACTGTCGCATTAAGCTTCTAAACGATTTTTTCCTTCACACACACACACACACACATATATAGAATGAAATTAATTAATTTAAATTATTGTTCATTTCACGGTGAGTTAAGAATGCATGGGTTCAAAATTCACTAGAATATAAAATAACACGAGTTTGATTTTAAACCCTATAACAGTAGGTCCTGATATTTCTAAGTACCCCCCCCCCCCCGTCGGGTTAGG
>NW_013699135.1:0-595 GCF_000517525.1 Limulus polyphemus | reverse complement strand
CGATATATATATTTTAAATAAAACTTCTGTTTAACATTCACATCGATATATATACGTTAAATAATAACTTCTGATTAAACATCCACATCGATATATATATTTTAAATAAAAGCTTCTGATTAAACATTCACAATTATATATATATATATATACATACGGTAAATAAAAACATCTGATTGAAAATTCAACCAGAAGTTTTATTCACCATATATATTTATATCGATGTTAAAACTTCTGAGAAAAATTTACAACGATATATATACATATGGTAAATAAAAACTTCTGTTTAAAAATTCACAACGATATATATGTATGGTAAATAGAAACTTCTGATTAAACATTCACATCGATATATATATATGTGGTAAATAAAAACTTCTGATTAAAAATTCACAACGATATATAAATGGTAAATAAAAACTTCTGATTAAACATTCACAACGATATATATATGGTAAATAAAAACTTCTGATAAAACATTCTCAACGATATATATATATATATATATATGGTAATCTTGTGACTAAACATTTAGAACGATATATATAGATGGTAAATAAAACTCCTCTTAATTAAAAATTCACAACGATATATA
>NW_013699134.1:0-623 GCF_000517525.1 Limulus polyphemus | reverse complement strand
GATACTTCACTGATAGGAGGACCTAGTGACTCGATCCTTCACTGACTGACTGACAGGAGGACCTAGTGACTCGATCCTTCACTGATAAGAGGACCTAGTGACTCGATCCTTTACTGACTGGCTGACAGGAGGACCTAGTGACTTGATCTTTCACTGACTGGCTGACTGGAGGACCTAGTGACTCGATCCTTCACTGACTGGAGGACTTAGTGACTTGATCCTTCACTGACTGGCTGACAGGACGACCTAGTTACTGTTTATTGTAATAAAAGTTTGGATGCTGGGAATGTTTTGTTTAAAACTCTGTTAAGAATATCCTTAAGGTTTTCACTATAAAGTAGAAGTTAAATGAACTGATTGTTTTGTGATATTAGAACTACATCCTAATGTTGATAATACATATGCAAAATGTTAAACATACCATAATGTTTAGGGACTTATTGCTCCATCTTGGCTGTCCCATCCTCTAAACCAAACTATTAAATAAGTAAATTTAAAATAAAAATTTTAAAGCCATTCCTGATCATTCATTTAGTTATCAAGCTTTCTCTTAAACTTGCTTAAATTTACTGCCTCTACAACATTCGAAGGCAACCCACCTCAAAGGCCAACAACTGTGTTAG
>NW_013699133.1:0-623 GCF_000517525.1 Limulus polyphemus | reverse complement strand
TGGATATTATACAGACGGGTAGGTGGGTACTATAGACAAACAAACGGATATTATACAGACTGGTAGGTGGGAACTACAGACAAACAAATGGATATTATACAGACGGGTAGGTGGGAACTACAGACAAACAAATGGATATTATACAAGTAGTTCCCACCTACCCGTCTGTATATTATCCATTTGTTTGTCTGTAGTTCCCACCTACCCGTCTGTATATTATCCATTTGTTTGTCTGTAGTTCCCACCTACCCGTCTGACAAACAAATGGATAATATACAGACGGGTAGGTGGGAACTACAGACAAACAAATGGATAATATACAGACGGGTAGGTGGGTACTACAGACAAACAAACGGATATTATACAGACGGGTAGGTGGGTACTACAGACAAACAAACGGATATTATACAGACGGGTAGGTGGGAACTACAGACAAACAAACGGATAATATACAGACGGGTAGGTGGGAACTACAGACAAACAAACGGATATTATACAGACGGGTAGGTGGGAACTACAGACAAACAAATGGATATTATACAGACGGGTAGGTGGGAACTACAGCCAAACAAATGGATATTATACAGACGGGTAGGTGGGATCTACAGACAAACAAATGGATA
>NW_013699132.1:0-623 GCF_000517525.1 Limulus polyphemus | reverse complement strand
GTATAAAGACTTATGTAAATTTAATTAAAACTTTATTTACGTCTGTTTTCAAAGCAATCTCTCATTTATAAATAATCAAATCACTTGAAGGGAATGCTTGAAAATCAAGGAATGGATAACATAATTTCAAAGGGTTATACATTCTTAGCAAAAATGTGCAGAAAAATTCTAAAAACAAACTAAGTTGGTTGTTTAGTTTCTTCATCAATTGCAATAAATAAATCTCAAAAAATGACAAAATATCAATTTAAAAACATTTGAGAGTTAAAATTATTGAAATACATTTATGATTAACATATAAAACTGACTAAAATTTGTGTCTCAAAAAATTTGATCGAGTGGCCAAAAAAAGAAAATCCAGAGAAAACCCTGTCTTCATATGTCAGCCATAATACCTTACAAAATTAAGTTACCTTATTAATCCTAATCTTTATAAATACACTGTATACATAATGCAACTAGAAACAAAAAATATTCACTTATTAGTCATCTGTAAAAACTTTTCCAAACATTTTATTCCGGACAATTCAGATACTGTTCTGCATTTTTATAAGTATACAAGTATAAGGAAAATGATAAATTTTTGTTCTCAAAATTATATCTAAATAAATGTTTTTTAACAT
>NW_013699131.1:0-623 GCF_000517525.1 Limulus polyphemus | reverse complement strand
AGAATGACGTGGCGTAATACTAATCACGTGACCTCGATGTCGTAACAGTATGTTCTTGTAAAGAACATATCACAAACGAATGGTCACTGAACGAATTTAATGCTAGTTTCACGACTTGCCATCCCATCTCCTACAGTTTTTATCAGCTTACGCCCCTGAAAGAGACTATATTGCGTCCTCTCAAAAAAAAAAAAAATCATTCAGCCACTACCTCGGTGAACTCGTTATTCATTCTACTGCGTATGTTGAGTAAAGTTTATCTGCATTACAACTAAGAAAATATCTAAAGAAAGTTCTCGATAAGATTATATTTTGTACTTACTTTGGTGTTTATATAATTACACTATTTTCTCTGCCCCCAAGTAGCTTAGAGGTAAACCTGAAAACTTATGACGCTAAACATCGGGTTCCGATACCCGTGGTAGGCACAGCATAGATAGCCCATTGTATAGCTTTGTGTTTAACAACAAACAAACACACTCTTCTCTCTCTTACGAGTTTTGAGGAATGTATTAAACGATCATAAAAAGGATGTTTCTGATAAGTTTTTAAGAGTTTCCCAATCTAAGTGTAATATAGAGTGATTGAAAAGTCGCCATGTTAGTTCTAAGTCCCTCCCTTAG
>NW_013699130.1:0-623 GCF_000517525.1 Limulus polyphemus | reverse complement strand
GGTGCCCTTGCATTTGATTTATTATGTGAACAATATCTTAGCAAATAGAAAGGGTTAAGAAATGATCTCAATGAAAGATCACATCACTTCCACAATTTTGCTGCATCAGTTTAAGCTTTTTTTTTACTGCCACAAAATGAAAAACTTGTCCAGAGATAAACCTTTGTTGATCAAATTACATAAATCTAGTTAAAGAATAAAAAAGAACATGTTTCTGTAGGCACAGTTCTGTGTACAACAGTGAATGATCATAAAATTTTTATTAAAGTCTTAAAGAAGTTGTGAAAATATGGGAACATGGAAGATTATGTACAGGAATCTGACTATTATCATCTCTTTGTACATATGCTCCTAAATATGATCACAAAATTTCCATTCATTCATGAAGTTTTTAAGTAGAGTAGTCATAGAGAGACTTTTCAGTGTGGTTGAGCAAGTTTTCCCTTTAAAAAGATGTCAAATGTCTGACTTTCAGGCCCCATTTTTTTCTGCACAGCAATATAAATGCATTTTTTAAAGAGATCCAATCTATTAACCATTTCTAATAATTTGTTTCCAAATTTAATTTTTGTTTGAATGAATATTTATCATAGCACCGATATATCTGTCCAAAATAGTGCTTA
>NW_013699129.1:0-623 GCF_000517525.1 Limulus polyphemus | reverse complement strand
AAAATATAAATGAAATGATGTGACAAAACTTACCCCAGTCAAAGGCAAATGGATGTGTGTAGAATCGCCACAGGAGTAAGACAATATGTATACGAGGAAGAAACAGCCAGATTGTGCAGATAATGAGTGATGAAGTTATTGGGAGTTGTCCACATTCTGGCCTGAACAATCTCCTCCAATGAACAGCAAAGGCGAGCAGCCAAAAACATGGTGATATGGCAAATTTGACGAGAAGAAACCACTATGGAGATGGCAGCCTTCCATGGATAAGTCAGAATATGTCAGCCTAATGACTTGATGAACCCAACCAGTTAGTGTAACATGGGAAAAATCAAGGTAAAAAGAGGGATTCCAGGGAAGAAAAAGTTGGTAAAGTGAACCCCGAAAGGAGGCAGTACATGATACATAACACTAAAGAGCAAACCAGACAAAAAAGCCAATCTGGATCAGAATGGGAGTACAGATGGTAGATGGAAGGTAAGGAAAAGGGTGTAAAAGACAAATAGCCTTCACAGGCAGCATAAGTCTTAGGAAGGAAGGATCGGTCTGGATATAGGATGACATAAGTGGAATGGTTGAGGATTGTGGGAACATTAATGGCATAAGTATCTGATCAGTGACAT
>NW_013699128.1:0-623 GCF_000517525.1 Limulus polyphemus | reverse complement strand
GATGTGTTTAGACTCAGAATTATCATTACACTAACCATAGATCTCACAGTGAGCCTAGAACCCACAGAATTATCCTTAAGGTAAGTCTACATTCCAGGGAAATATCCTTTAGATAACTTTCTTTTTATTCAATAAAAACATCTCCTTTAATAGAAAGTCAGATATTTCTTTGACCCAAAGTACTGTTCTGGACTTAACCTTCCTTTTTCATCTGTTATTAGAGCTAAGTTATTTGTAATGTCTTTACTGCATTGTCGTGTATCTCATAAAGAACACTGCTTAACATCATGTTTGAAGAGTTCTGGCTTTCTACTTCGGCTGCTTCTATAGAGAACAGTACTAATTTCACCTACCCTCTTCAAAGTTTCCGTACAGCTCCTACTGAAAAACAACCGTCTCAATCTGTCACAGAAAAAAAAGCCTTCATCTATCAAAACTTTGAGTTTTACATGTTTGTAATTAGGCATATTTGTCTCGAAAACCGCGAATGTAACAACACACTACTAATGGGAATAGCATGATTACTTGTTTTTTATACCTATTATGCTGTTGTCTGATGGATTGAACGGCACAGTTGAATGAGATGCAGCCCAAAATATCTGATTGATTGGATGACATAGTTG
>NW_013699127.1:0-623 GCF_000517525.1 Limulus polyphemus | reverse complement strand
ACAGTCACGGAATTAACAAGATTGTTCTTTTTTACCTCTTCATTTAGAGTTCCTTTACATTGTATGTTTAAAAACAAATCTTTTGTAGAAATATAACAACAAGAGACGAAAATATATTCAATATACTTATTGTGCTAGTGATTTCGGTCAGGCGTTGGTTCCTATGGAGCGGCATTTGGTGGGCAAATTAATCGCTGTAAAATTATAATGAGGCAGGTCGATACAAATTTTGATAAATCATTCAAAGTACGATAACGATTTGCTACTGAATTTCCTTTAAAACTGATATAACTGTTAACTTATTCATTTTATTAGTTGATGTACCCGTTCAACGCACGAGTTCAAGGCTCTCAGGGAGCGACATAGAAGGGTGTGGGGCAGATCCGAACCCCTGTGCCATTCTCAGTAGGGGGGAAAATAAGAGTTCATGTCAAGTTTGGTTAAGATCAGTCAAAAAATGTAGGAATGAAAAGCAGCCACACAGATGAGACATCTTTATGTACATATATATATATATATATATAGACTACAAATACAAGTTCCTTTGTATATAACATTAACATTGCCTTTGACTTATTAGCCTACAATATTTTAAAGAGAGCTCAAGCATGGTTTGAGATCTG
>NW_013699126.1:0-623 GCF_000517525.1 Limulus polyphemus | reverse complement strand
ACTTTAACAAAGGATGCCAATAATAAAGACATTACCACTATCAGAGTCACATTAACAAAGGATGACCTTAATAATGGCATTACCACTATCAGAGTAACATTAACAAAGGATGACCTTAATAAAGGCATTACCACTATTAGAGTCACATTCCTTTATTATTGGCATCCTTTGTTCATTACCACTATCAGAGTCACATTCCTTTATTATTGGCATCCTTTGTTCTCTGATAGTGGTAATGCCTTTATTATTGGAATCCTTTGTTAATGTGACTCTGATAGTGATAATGCCTTTATTATTGGAATCATTTGTTAGTGTGACTCTGATAGTGGTAATGCCATTATTAAGGTCATCCTTTGTTAATGTTACTCTGATAGTGGTAATGCCTTTATTATTGGAATTTTTTGTTAATGTGACTCTGATAGTGGTAATGTCTTTATTATTGGCATCCCTTGTTAAAGTGACTCTGATAGTGGTAATGTAACATTAACAAAGGATGACCTTAATAAAGTCATTACCACTATCAGAGTCACATTCACAAATGATTCCAATAATAAAGGCATTACCACTATTAGAGTCACATTAACAAAGGATTCCAATGGCGTTATCACTATCAGAGTCACATT
>NW_013699125.1:0-623 GCF_000517525.1 Limulus polyphemus | reverse complement strand
AAGCAACTTTAGCTTTGTTTTAATCATCTAGCTTGACTTGCCAAAATCCACATGCCAGATCCAAGATTTCAAATTAACAGATGCCTTTTAATGCATGCAGACATTCATCTGTATGTGGTAATGAAAAGTCACCATCATGAATTAAGATGTTTACCTCTTGGACGTCCATACAGGACATTGGCAGGCCTTTCTTCTTTCGGACAATCACCACTGAAGATGGCTAAGCACCCTCAGAAGATTGTGTGGTACTTACCTGCAGCAACTACTCTATTTCAGCAGTTGCAAGTTCCCTAGTGTTCCATGAAAGTCACAATGGAACTTGAATTACTTGTGAATTGTCTGTGTCTATAAGGTCTCAAGCTATTATCATTCTACCCAATTAATAATCTGACCACACTAATTCATCGGCATATTCATCCAACATGTTACTGAATCACTCTCACTATATTGGGTCAAGATTGTCAGCAAAATTAATCATTATTCAGTGTGTCAGTTTACCTGTATTTGCTTTCAGTCACGATGCATTGAATTTAACCATGGAATTACTAACAGCATCATCCACTTCCTCTTTACCCATTGTGCCTATGACTGTTCCAGCGTCAAGTGTAAGATCACTGCCTAAG
>NW_013699124.1:0-623 GCF_000517525.1 Limulus polyphemus | reverse complement strand
GTTTAATCAGAGGTTTTTATTTATCATATATGTATGTGTATATATATATATATATATCGTTGTTAATGTTTAATGAGAAGTTTTTATTAACCATATATATATATCGATGTGATTGTTTAAACATAAGTTTAATTTACCATATATATCATTTTAACTGATACTTCGACCGGGAGTTGGCGTCCAATGACGAGGCTTCGCGCGTACCTGAGGCGGAGACCGTATCCCGGTGTTAGAGAAGGGGTGACCATAACATTAGTTTCCCTCTTATATTATGGGAGGCAGTTAAACGCGGTAGTGGTCGTTCGAACGCTACCGACTATCCAAAAATTTTCACGGACCCAACCTCGATGGCAATACCTAACGCCTCTGCAGAACGCCGCCATGAACGTGGCCGACATTTCATCGGTGAGACCTCGACCGTGAGTTGGCGACGTATGAAGAGGCTTCGCGCGTACCTGAGGCGAAGACCGTACCACGGACTTAATTAATTAATAAACTAATCCGAAGTTTTATTGACCATATATATATATATATATAAATGTATGTATATATATACCGTTGAAAATGTGTAATCAGAAGTTTTTATTTAACACACACATATATATATATATATATATATATAT
>NW_013699123.1:0-623 GCF_000517525.1 Limulus polyphemus | reverse complement strand
CTGTGTGAACATTCATTTTGTAATTACAACTGATTCAAAGGCGTTGTATCTAAAAACATGTTTGCGAAAACTTTCAATTCAAATCTATATAAACACACACACACACACACATATATATACTTACAATGTACATTAGTGTTAACTTATTTTAACATATTTGAACTTCAGGATGAAATACTGAATTGAAATAAGTGGAAGAAGGATGAATAATTAGAAATTTAGATGCCTCTATTATATAGAGCTCTGTAAAAGAGCTCGTTTACTTCCTGAGTTGGCCAGGCACATACACAAGTTAAAACAGTATGTAATCAGATATATAATGAAAATCAAACTATGTACAAGACACATCACTATAAATTACTTCCGAGTGTTTATTTTAGAGCAGAGTCTAATAAGTACAGAGCTAAACTATTGTGTTAGCAGTCCTTAGCAAAGATCGCAAAGAGGTGTAATTTACGAATGTACGTAAAAAAAATAAATAATAATAATCTTTTGACGTACCGCACATTCTGCGCGACACGTCATTTTACACTTTTTCTAGTTGGGCTACAGATTTTAAAAGTCGTAAGTAATTTAAATGTAAATCATCTCGTAGATTGTTGTTAAGCTACACAAAGGGCTAT
>NW_013699122.1:0-623 GCF_000517525.1 Limulus polyphemus | reverse complement strand
AGGTGGATCGATAGATCCTAGAAACTACAATACTGACTAATATAGAAAACTAGATACAGGTGGATCGATAGTATCTAGAAACTACAATACTGACTAATATAGATACTCTCAAATATCCAATACAGTAAAAAATATGGATTTTGTCAGCTTCGCTGCTGTCTACAACATAACATGTTAGTCACTGCTATAAATCACAACCACGAGTGTTTCGGAGAATCGTACTGAAAGTAGAAACCTGAAAAAGATTTTGTGATGTCATTTTTCATTACATACATACATATATCTTTATAATGATATGCAAAATGTCACACACACACAGAAATACACTAAAGGCACAAACACAACGACAAAAAGAAAATGAAATAGTTGCTTTTCTCATCTTTAATTATTAGAAGTCGTCTGTTATCAATTTATAAAGTCAGCTGGAGCACGTATCTTTAAATACACATCACAGTATTAACATTTACAACTATTCAACTTAGTGTAAGCCATCAAGAATTAATTGTTTCTTGTTAAATTTTTTGGCAACACTGTATGACCTTCTCATATAACTATCACACCACAGTAACCAAAATTAAAGTTGTTGATATGTCCAGCTATATACAGTAGTTGATATGTTCAGC
>NW_013699121.1:0-623 GCF_000517525.1 Limulus polyphemus | reverse complement strand
CTGTGTTACAATGCCGTTCTAGGCATTGTAACACATACAGCTAGCATAACTGTATGTAAACCAGTCTATGGTTTACATACAGTTATACAGCTGTCTGTGTTATAATGCCGTCTATGGTTTACATACAGTTATACAGCTGTCTGTGTTACAATGCCGTCTATGGTTTATATACAGTTATGCTAACTGGCTGTGTTACAATGCCGTCTATGGTTTACATACAGTTATACAGCTGTCTGTGTTATAATGCCGTCTATGGTTTACATACAGTTATACAGCTGTCTGTGTTACAATGCCGTCTATGGTTTACATACAGTTACGCTAGCTGTCTGTGTTACAATGCCGTCTATGGTTTACATACAGTTATGCTAACTGGCTGTGTTACAATGCCGTCTATGGTTTACATACAGTTATACAGCTGTATGTGTTACAATGCCGTCTATGGTTTACATACAGTTATACTAGCTGGCTGTGTTACAATGCCGTCTATGGTTTACATACAGTTATACAGCTTGCTGTGTTACAATGCTGTCTATGGTTCACATATAGTTATACAGCTGGCTGTGTTATAATGCCGTCTATGGTTTACATACAGTTATGCTAGCTGTCTGTGTTACAATGCCGTC
>NW_013699120.1:0-623 GCF_000517525.1 Limulus polyphemus | reverse complement strand
ATTAACCTATCACAGTAGACACATAGCAGGATGTGTGCAAGATCTGACTTGATTAACCTATCACAGTAGACACATAGCAGGATGTGTGCAAGATCTGACTTGATTAACCAATCACAGTAGACACATAGCAGGATGTGTGCGAGATCTGGCTTGATTAACCTATCACAGTAGAAACATAGCAAGATGTGTGCAAGATCTGACTTGATTAACCATTCACAGTAGACACATAGCAGGATGTGTGCGAGATCTGACTTGATTAACCTATCACAGTAGAAACATAGCAGGATGTGTGCAAGATCTGGCTTGATTGGTCTATCACAGTAGACACATAGCAGGATGTGTGCGAGATCTGACTTGATTAACCTATCACAGTAGAAACATAGCAGGATGTGTGCTAGATCTGGCTTGATTAACCTATCACAGTAGAAACATAGCAGGATGTGTGCGAGATCTGGCTTGATTGGTCTATCACAGTAGAAACATAGCAGGATGTGTGCGAGATCTGGCTTGATTAACCTATCACAGTAGAAACATAGCAGGATGTGTGCGAGATCTGGCTTGATTGGTCTATCACGGTAGAAACATAGCAGGATGTGTGCGAGATCTGGCTTGATTGGTCTATC
>NW_013699119.1:0-623 GCF_000517525.1 Limulus polyphemus | reverse complement strand
TTTTCTATTTAGATAATGTAATATGTGCTTTTAGCCTGTTATAATGTTCCTATTTAGAACATATAGTATGTACTTTTGGCCTGTGGTAATGTTCCTATTTAGATCATGTAGTTTGTACTTTAGCCTGTGATAATGTTTCTATTTAGATCATCTAATATGTAGTTTTAGCCTGTGATAATGTTTCGATGATCTAAATAGGAACATTATCACAGGCTAAACGTACATATTACATGATCTAAATATCTAAATAGGAACATTATCACAGACTAAACGTACATATTATAATATGCACTTTTAGCTGTGATAATGTTCCTATTTAGATCATGTAATATGTACTTTTAGCCTGTGATAATGTTTC
The DNA here is from genome assembly GCF_000517525.1 of Limulus polyphemus. Lineage (NCBI taxonomy): Eukaryota > Metazoa > Arthropoda > Merostomata > Xiphosura > Limulidae > Limulus > Limulus polyphemus. The sequence continues at coordinate 265 of NW_013699119.1, read as the reverse complement.
TATTTAGATAATGTAATATGTACTTTTAGCCTGTGATAATGTTTCTATTTAGATAATGTAATATTTACTTTGAGCTTGTGATAATGTTTCTATTTAGATAATGTAATATTTAATTTTAGCCTGTGATAATGTTCCTATTTATATCATGTAATACGTACTTTTAGCCTGGGATAATGTTCCTCTTTATATCATGTAATATGTACTTTTAGCCTGTGGAAATGTTTGTAATTAAATCATGTAATATGTACTTTTAGCTTGTGATAAT
>NW_013699118.1:0-623 GCF_000517525.1 Limulus polyphemus | reverse complement strand
CGTCAATATTAAAATAAATATATAACAACAAATTCATTACAATACCTATCAATATTGGATTGAATTTTACCAGTCAAGTCAGAAAATATCCTAATCTGGTGCATGGCATTTCGCCAAACTTCTTCAAGAGGATTCATGATCATCGCTAGATTCTGTGCGTGGGTAAAGTAGGGATCATCAACAAAATGAACAGAGGTCAATGTGAGCTCTGCTGACTACAAGACCAATGATTCATACCCATTGTATAACACATGAGAACTGGCTTTTTACGGAAGCAAGGTTAATATTGTATGGGTTCACCGAGATAAGGTGAACCCATACAACCTCTCGTTCAACCGTTGCATACTTGAAGCAGCTGGATATTGTAACGAGTATTTATGCTATTTCATACCAAGACATACAAGTAAAATAACCTGTTATAGCGTCTATGAATTTCTGTTCGATGGTGTTGTTGTAACAGACACTAAAAACACATAGTCCTTATACAGTAGATAGTTGTCAAAATGCATGGCTGCTTAAAAAAAAAAGATGATGCATCAACTCTATCAATTCCCTTTACAATCTTAAACACCTCCATCAGAACCCTTCTATCTCTTCTTTTTTTAAAGAGAAAAAAATTACAG
>NW_013699117.1:0-623 GCF_000517525.1 Limulus polyphemus | reverse complement strand
TGTACAGAAGCAAAATACTCATACCAGGGCTTGAGAAAAATACATTTGTATCCAGTGATTGAGGGATTAATGGTGAATGGAATTCCAGTGGATAAGAAGATCAAAGACATCGACATTAGAGCCACGAACACAACAATTTTAACCATAAAATTCTAGTCAAATTTGGAGGGAACATTGCAAGACATGAGGTTGTTCATGTGGTACTTCTATATTAAATAACATTAGAAGTAGTCTCCTTGGATAAAATATTTAGGAATAGGAAGTCTGATGTCAAATCCTTACATCAGTACAACTTTTAGTTTTACACAACTGTTTCAATTTAGGTTTAATGCAAGAGTTATGATTTATATAGTTTATATAGCATGAGTATTAAATTTAGATATTTTTAGAAGTGTCAGCTTATTGTGAGTTTGCTTACATGACTGTTCACGAATCATACATTATGTAGTTCACTAGTTATGAATTGGTGACTGTTATATTATTACATCATGTTATTAGAACCTTCTAACTTTATCTCGTTGTTTTATAATTTGCATCCGAAGTGTAGTTTCATAAATAGATATATTTAGTCAGTTAGATCCAGATTGCGTGATTGTAAGTTTAGCAATAAAGAGTAAATAGTA
>NW_013699116.1:0-623 GCF_000517525.1 Limulus polyphemus | reverse complement strand
GTAGTACTACTACTATAGTGGTAGTAAGTTACTATATATATATATATATATATATATATATAAGGTTATAAAAACAAAGAAAATCAAAACGTGATATTGTAAGGGAAAATTGAAACTGAATTATCATAACACCAACGCGTGCTAATCGTAAACATTTGTAAGTGGATGGGTGTATGGAAATTAGGTATGTCTTTAGTTTCACTCACACATATCGCCACTGTAACTTATCTGACCAATATTTTAATAACTAGGTTATTATCTGGAATTACAGTTCATAATTCCCTTTAATGATTACGATTACTTTTTGCTTCAAGAGCACCAAATACACGTTTCGTAAAGCTAAAGACTAACTAATATAAAACACCTGTTTTTTCATTGTTAAGGAATAATTAAGAACAATTATTTTGTTCTCAACAATCTTCTTGTCGTTGTGATACACAAAGACGAATCACCATAAAAACTGGAAGAATCATTAATCGCTATAAAAACTGGAAGAATCATTAATCACTATTAAAACTGGAAGAATCATTTACTCCCTATAAAAATTGGAAGAATCATTAATCACTATAAAACTGGAAGATTCATTAACCGCTATAAAACTAGGAAGAATCATTAATCACTAT
>NW_013699115.1:0-623 GCF_000517525.1 Limulus polyphemus | reverse complement strand
ATCTTTCAAGCCTCAAAAGGCACCTTGAGACTTGAAAAACAACCTGGGATGTTTAGAAACTTTTGTTTCTCTTCACCCAAAAAAGTAAATGAATAAGCCTGTTGAAGATAGAGTTGTTTGGATTTATTTGTTATATAAGAGGAGAAATAAACAAACATACATCCCACCAAAGAATCAAACACCCTGCTCTCCCTCATCAGAGGCGAGAATACTCACCACTATACTACCAGTAAATGCCAACATAGTGTTTTTTACTGTTTCCATCAATGCATTGATCATGAAAGTACTGAAAATTATTGCTATATTTATCACATCTAAACAACTAGCATAAATAAAGGAGTTTTAAGATTCATTGAAAATAAAGTATATTTATCAGATATAAACTGATTTTGGCCAAGAATATTTTTATTTAGTCTGATATAATGCCACTTTGAAAGGTCAGGTCCTAGGTTACTGATAAATCCATCAGTTTCTGAGGTGTTATTTTACTATTTCTTTATACTCATTAATAGTCACTACTGCAATCATCAACATAAAGTTTCAAACAAAATATTTTTAATTACTACCAACCAAGTTAAAAATATGGATATATATAAATTGAAACTTTTTGATTACCAATTTTT
>NW_013699114.1:0-623 GCF_000517525.1 Limulus polyphemus | reverse complement strand
CCATAATGTACAGTTAGTGGGAAGATTGTGTTTGTATAAAATGTAAATTTTTTATTTCACCGTACTCCAAACTGTAGAACTTGTAAACTTGTCATTTCACTATAACACACAGTTATCGTTTGGAAATAGATGTTAGAACACCTTCCATCACTGTAGAAAACAAGTAGATGTCGCTGGCATAAGTTGCTGAAAGAGTCAATATTCCTCAACTGGTAAAAACGTGATGATTACTCTGTGTATTTGAAAGCGACAAAAAGTGGGTGGAAAGCAAATTGCCCGTTTAATCTTCAATACTACTGATGAAGAAAAACTAACCTAAGTATGAAAAAATTACGTGAACTCCCGAATATTTTACTTTTACCCTAACGGTCTACGTAATCCATTCTCAGAACTGTTTCAATAATACAAACGATAAATGTTATTCAGCAATATATTTAAATTAGTAAAATATTTTTTATATTGTTAAGAGGAAAAGAAAGCTGTTGATTCTTTGTTTCGAAATATTAATTAAAAAAACCTGTATAAATAACCAAACAAATCTGAAAATGTTGGTCTTACGAAGTTTCATTTTGTTTCCAGCATTCATCATCAATTAAATAATATTTTATTCCTTTTATCAGATT
>NW_013699113.1:0-623 GCF_000517525.1 Limulus polyphemus | reverse complement strand
AATCCGCCCCTGCTTGCCTACCGAACAACTGCAGAGTGACACAAAAAGTGTAGTTGTAATTTACTTGCCTACTGAACAACTGCAGAGCGACACACATTCCAATAAACATAATTCCCAGAACGACGATAATAGGAATCATGGTTCTCGTTTCTATTCCGTGACTTGTTGACCATCCGTTGTCGGATATTCCTCCCGTGTCCAAGTGGTCACCTGCAAGCGGAGACGAAATATAGCCAGTGCTTTACAAAATTGGACACTTAAAACTAAACTGAATTATCTGAATACGAAGCTTTTAAAGTGATTATCATATTATCGAAGATACAACTCTCCTAATTATATGTATATATATCCAAAACATAAAAATTGTATTTTTATTTATGGCAAAGCAATTAAGGCTATCTGTCGCCGTCCCTAATTTTATATGACAGACTAGAGGGAAGACAACTAGTCAACAGTACCTACCGTCAACAATTGTGGTACCCTTGTGGGACTTGACAGTCACCTTTATAACACACCCAAAGTGGGGGTGTGTGTGTGCTTGAGTTTTTAATTTTTTTCTTCTGATGGTAACTGGAAGTGAATGATGTTTGTTTTCTGTTTGAACTTAACCACAAAGCTACACA
>NW_013699112.1:0-623 GCF_000517525.1 Limulus polyphemus | reverse complement strand
TAACAGAAAAACAATATGTTTCTCTTCGGAGAAACGATAAGAAATGATTAAGTTATGTGATTAGTTTTATAAACTAAATATATAAATTCTATGAATAGGAAATTTTCAAATTAGGTTGTGTCGTAATAAACATTTAAAACCAAAATATGTTCATCCATTTATTTTCTTGACTTAAACCATACAACGTAAGTAGTTGTGATCCATTTATTTTCTTGATTTAAACCATACAACGTAAGTAGTTGTGATCCATCTATTTTCTTGACTTAAACCATACAACGTAAGTAGTTGTGATCCATTTATTTTCTTGATTTAAACCATACAACGTAAGTAGTTGTGATCCATTTATTTTCTTGACTTAAACCATACAACGTAAGTAGTTGTGATCCATCTATTTTCTTGACTTAAACCATACAACGTAAGTAATTGTGGTCAATTTATTTTCTTGACTTAAGCCATACAGCCTAAGTAATTGTGATCCTTTTATTTTCTTGACTTAAGCCGTACGATATAAGTGTGATCAACTTACTTCTTGATTTTATCCATACAGCATAAGTAATTGTGGTTAATTTATTTTCTTGACTTAAGCCATACAACGTATGTAAGTGTGATCCTCTTATTTTCGT
>NW_013699111.1:0-623 GCF_000517525.1 Limulus polyphemus | reverse complement strand
TTGTGTGAGTGCCATCTGTTTGCTCCCACTGATTCTGCAGTAAATCTTAGGGATTATAATGTTAAGAAACAGGTTTCGATATCTGTGACGGGCAGAGCACAGATATTCCTTTGTACAGCTTTGTACTTAGCAGGAAACAAACAAAAAATGGTACACCTATTTATCAACTTATATAGCTATGTGATTTACTGGGTTAAAACTGTTAACATTGATCTATGTAAGTCTATCTCTCTGTTCACCATAGCCATACAGGACCTTGGTGACCATGGTCTTCCACAGATTTCTCACTCTCTAGGTACCATATCCAAACAGGACCTTGATGGCCACGGTCTTCCACAGATATCCTACTCTCTATGTACCATATCCAAACGGGACCTTGGTAGCCATGGTCTTCCACAGATCTCTCACTCTCTAGATACCATACCCAAACATGACGTTGGTGACCATGGTCTTCCACAGACCTCTCACTCTCTAGGTACCATATAAAAACAGGACCTTGGTGACCAGTGTCTTCCACAGATATCTCACTCTATATGTACCATATCCAAACAGGACCTTGGTGACCATGGTCTTTCACATATCTATCACTCTATATGTACCATATCCAAACAGGACCTTGGTGA
>NW_013699110.1:0-623 GCF_000517525.1 Limulus polyphemus | reverse complement strand
ACAACTTGTTTTCATGCTGCCATACGGTATCAATACACACTTGTGGGGGAGTAGTGTAGGGGCATGTGGAACAAGCATTACCACTTGTTTTCATGCTGCCATACGGTATCAATATACACTTGTGGGGGAGTAGAGTAGTGGCATGTGGAACAATATTTCACAATTTAGTCAAGTTGTTTGGTTGTCTTTTGAGTTTACATTTTTACACAAGCCCGTACATTCTCAAGAATATTCACATCCAGTCAGTGTAGGCCAAGCCATCATTGCAGGTTTCCCACCAGTCTCTTTAACTTCGTGACATCATTTCAGAACATTTGCTCTATGCTTGCAATAACCATCTTGCTAGAAGCTGAATCTTCCCCCCCCCCCAACAAGTCTTGATCTTGATGTAATAGAATGATAAATATGAACCTGACATGTGTTAAGATACCATCGATTGTGTAAATCATTGGTACTGTTAGCCGAGATGCACCACCACCAAACCAATGTTGATTCTCTACCACCATCACCATTCTTTATTACAGAATGTTGTGCATTGTCTATATGGTTCTCTTCTCCAAACTAACAAACTAGCATTTCTGTTGTCAAATAATCAGATCTTAGATTCACCTGCAAAGACCACA
>NW_013699109.1:0-623 GCF_000517525.1 Limulus polyphemus | reverse complement strand
AGGTAGCCTGCTATTATTCATTATTAATATCATTAATAAATTATTTAGTGGTGTAAATATCCCAGGTAGATTGCTATTATTCAACATCTTTATATGCTTTGTTTATAGTGTAAAAGTCTTGGTAGACCGCACGCTATAGTGTAAAAGTCCCGGTAGACTACGGATACTACGGTAGACCGTACGCTATAGTGTAAGAGTCCCGGTAGACTACGGGTACTGCGGTAGACCGCGCGCTATAGTTGCGCCAATCATTCTTTGTGTAATGGGCTTAGGAGCAAATTCTATCTTAGTAAGTTACTTGAGCATCGAAACAACAAAATTATTCAAAATTTAAATTGATGACATTTCTGCTCTCATTCACGCGTTACTGATATAATCAATGAACTTTAATTATGTTTAAATGGTGCACAATTTTGGTCGATCTATTTCGGTTGTTTAATGAAACAATCGTTTTCCTTTTGAAATTCAACAGAGCATTAGCAATCTTATTCCTTTATTTGAAGAAATACTACCAAGCATGCTATACAGATGATGGGAGAAAGATTTTTTTTTTTTCAAGCTCCTGTCCAATTTCGAAACCCGCATCTCTATGACACGGCCAATCCGCGAATAAAATCAAATAC
>NW_013699108.1:0-623 GCF_000517525.1 Limulus polyphemus | reverse complement strand
ACTACAAACAACAACAACATCAGGTGTTGTTGTTTTCTCATTAGAATTTCAAATCACTTTGTCCTGAACAATAAAAACTCGTACACAGAAAACTCAGTTTGCTCCATAGAAATACATAAGTGTTGATTAAAATCTTAATGGTTCTTTTTTTTTTGACTTTCGGTTATCTGACATTTCTGTTCGTATAGTTTAATACCAGGAAAATCTGAAGTCAGTTTTAGTGGAGTATATATTCTATACGTTTATAGTACAATAGAACAATAATGGTCATTAAAATATCGGTCACAAGCTTAGTTCAGTAGCTAGTTGTAATTATTTCTTAATTTATAATTGTATTAATTACATTCATGTCCTGATGTGTAATAGAAAACAATCAAAGTTGCTGAAGAACTAACGTCTACCAATAACGAGTACACGAATACAATTGTTTCCCAGGTGTAACGACAGTGTATTTATAGCGAGTACACAAATACAATTGTTTCCAAGGTGTAACGACACTATTTTGTAACGAGTACACAAATACAATTGTTTCCAGGGTGTAACGACAGTATATTTATAGCGAGTACACAAATACAATTGTTTCCAAGATGTAACGACAGTGTATTTATAGCGAGTACACAAAT
>NW_013699107.1:0-623 GCF_000517525.1 Limulus polyphemus | reverse complement strand
GTCTCCGCTCCATGAGACCATTAATTACAGCCACTAATACGGTCTCCGCTCCATAAGACCACTCATTACAGCCACTAATACGGTCTCCGCTCCACAAGACCACTCACTACAGCCACCAATACGGTCTCCGCTCCACATACACTTGTTTATCAGCTCTTAACTTCACTTCTAACTTCAATACGCGACACAATAGTAACTATCTACTTATTAAATACCCTTCCCCGACATTTACAGGATCGCGATGAGATATATTTATGTCATGTACAGAATTATTAAACTCAATATAACTATTAACTCAGATGATAAGATTGATTTATATCAGTGCCTAATTTCATTAATTATTAGGGGAGGACGGATCCAGACAAGAACTAAATTGGTACAGCGTGAAAATTGCTACACGAGGGCCATCCGCGCTAATTTAGCAATAATAGACCAGAGGGAAGTCAACACCACTCACCGCCAACGCTTGAGCTAGTGTGATTATAACGCCACCACGGGACGGGGATTCGAAACCGCGACCCTCGGATTGCGAGTCTAGCGCCCTAACCACCAGCCCATTGGACAGGTCTATATCCCACGGGACGGAGCTTCGAAACAGCGACCCTCGGATTGCGAGTCTAGCG
>NW_013699106.1:0-623 GCF_000517525.1 Limulus polyphemus | reverse complement strand
CCAGAGGGCAGTAATGATCCAGGTTTCAATGACTTCCACGTCTTATGGAGTGGCCAGAGAGCAGTAATGATCCAGGTTTTAGTGACTTTCACGTCTTATGGAGTGGCCAGAGGGCAGTAATGATCCAGGTTTTAATGACTTCTACGTCTTGTGGAGTGGCCAGAGAGCAGTAATGATCCAGGTTTCAATGACTTCCACGTCTTATGGAGTGGCCAGAGAGCAGTAATGATCCAGGTTTCAATGACTTCCACATCTTATGGAATAAGCTGACAAAACAATTCAATAAAAAATTTATCTTTCCAAACTTTCTGAATATCGAATGATATCACTACATAACATCCTGCCAAATTTACGTAAGCCTAACTTGTCGTGTTTGTGATTGGTTTGTTTGTTTGTTGTAGTACCTTATTGTTCATTTCACAACAATTTTATTTCGTTTCTCAGAATTCACAATTCAACGTTTTAAATCATTTCCACTATATTAGCTCTTTAATCCTAAAATCCTAACATTATCTACTCGTTTCAAAAGTTCATGAACAAACCACCAAAAAAAATCCTAACATTATCTACTCGTTTCAAAAATTCATGAACAAACCACAAAATAAAATCCTAACATTATCTAC
>NW_013699105.1:0-623 GCF_000517525.1 Limulus polyphemus | reverse complement strand
ATTTTAAAACGATTTTCAATCCCGACTTTAGTTGGTAAATTTAGACTGCTTCGTTCAGCTATTAGATCACAATCTATAACCAACGATCCCTACTTTCTGTTAAAATTTTATATATTTGTCCCTATTTATTGAAGTGAGTGATGATAAGGACATATTTTCAAATTCTTTACTCCCCAAATTATTAACTTCTTATGTTACTCATCACCGGGTGTGGGGATTCACATATTGTACTGAATTTATTAAATAACTGTTTTTGCCGGTTACAACAACTTTTTTTTTAGTGCGTCGTTTCCTAAACTTTTGTCATCCACGTTCCCTTTAATAAATAGTTTCTTGCGCCCCTCCCTTCTTTTTTTTTTTAAATCAGTGAAAGAGTGTGTTAAATGATGAGACATAATACACGGATTCACGTTAAAATAATATTTATGTTGTAGTAATTACTAATTATGTTCATTAATAAAAATATATTAAAACTCTTAATTTTGCATTATTGCACTATTGACTCTACCCTAATCGCTCGCGCTCCCCCTAGGGGTGGTCGCCCCACGATTTGGAAAACACTGACTTAGTGTAAACACATTTAGTTTTTAGGGAAAATACAAAGGAGAGAATGCAGTAAAAAC
>NW_013699104.1:0-623 GCF_000517525.1 Limulus polyphemus | reverse complement strand
GGCATACTACATGATATAGTTTATAATCAGTTGGTGTACTACATGATATAGTTTATAATCAGTTGATATACTACATGATAAAGTTTATAATCAGTTGATATACTACATGATATAGTTTATAATCAGTTGATATACTGCATGATATAGTTTATAATCAGTTGATATACTGCATGATATAGTTTATAATCAGTTGATATACTACATGATATAGTTTATAATCAGTTGATATACTGCATGATATAGTTTATAATCAGTTGATATACTGCATGATATAGTTTATAATCAGTTGATATACTACATGATATAGTTTATAATCAGTTGATATACTACATGATATAGTTTATAATCAGTTGATATACTACATGATATAGTTTATAATCAGTTGACATATTACATGATATAGTTTATAATCAGTTGATATACTACATGATATAGTTTATAATCAGTTGATATACTACATGATATAGTTTATAATCAGTTGATATACTGCATGATATAGTTTTTTCTTTTTGAGGTTTTCGAAGATTTATACACAGAAAAGTTGTAAAGACGTCAACATGTGTTAAAGTTCGAAACTCTGAAGCGTTTGTTAGTTTCTAAAGCATTACAATGGTTAACAGTTC
>NW_013699103.1:0-623 GCF_000517525.1 Limulus polyphemus | reverse complement strand
TGTTCTGGTTTAATGAACAGATCATAAACACAACATGTTAGTCTGGTAGGATGTCCATGATGTTCTGGTTTAGTCCACAGATCATAAACACAACATGTTAGTCTGGTAGGATGTCCATGATGTTCTGGTTTAGTCCACAGACCATACCTACAACATGTTAGTCCGGTAGGATGTCCATGATGTTCTGGTTTAGTCCACAGACCATACCTACAACATGTTAGTCTGGTAGGATGTCCATGATGTTCTGGTTTAGTCCGCAGACCACACCTACAGCATGTTAGTCCAGAAGGATGTCTACAATGTACTGTTTTGTCCACAGACCATAAACTCAACATGTTAGTCCAGCATAATGTCCACAATGTTCTGGTTTAGGGCACTAATTATGCAAAGTACTATAATATTTACCATGTGTACACATCCATAAGTTTAGTGTCAGATGTTTACCATGTGTACACATCCATAAGTTTAGTGTCAGATGTTTACCATGTGTACACATCCGTAAGTTTAGTGTCAGATGTTTACCATGTGTACACATCCATAAGTTTAGTGTCAGATGTTTACCATGTGTACACATCCATAAGTTTAGTGTCAGATGTTTACCATGTGTACACATCCATAAGTTT
>NW_013699102.1:0-623 GCF_000517525.1 Limulus polyphemus | reverse complement strand
CAAACAAACAAAAGACAAGCACACAGTAACTTGAATTGATTTTGGAGCAAAGCCAAATTGGGTTATCTGTTGAATCCACCACATAGAATCTAACCCAAACTTTTGGTATCGTAAGTCCGGGGGATACTTACCCCATTGTTTTGTACTCGTGATTACAGAAAATAAAACGGCATCTAGGGTTTATAAAACTTTATAAAAACCACTGTTGTAAGATACTACTGTCAATCAAAGACCCTCAGTAAGGGTTATTTTATTATATATAAAAACCACTGTTGTAAGATACTACTGTCAATCAAAGACCCTCAGTAAGGGTTATTTTATTAGAAGATATACAATCACTTCGCACTTGTACGATCTAACCGACTGTGTGTCTTACAACTTAACATGTTTATTAACTTTCTCTATCAATTTTTATATTAATAACGTGTGTTAATGACAAAACACAGTAAATGGAATAAATTATCAGAAATCTTGAAATTAGAAACACTAGTTTCGACCCATTCGTACGCCCTCAACAACTTCAAATTCCCTTTAGGACAAAGGAGGTCACGAAGGTACTTAGTCTAAAGTCACCTTTGACCTCAGCTACTTAGTCTAAAGTCACCGTAGGAAGTCAAGAAGCT
>NW_013699101.1:0-623 GCF_000517525.1 Limulus polyphemus | reverse complement strand
ACTTTAGTATTATTGAGAAGATTTTAACAGTTCCTGTTTAACTCATTAGAATAACTTTAGTATTATTGAGAAGATTTGAACAGTTCCAGTTTAACTCATTAGAATAACTTTAGTATTATTGAGAAGATTTTAACAGTTCCTGTTTAACTCATTAGAATTACTTTAGTGTTATTCAGGGGATTTGAACAGTTCCAGTTTAACTCATTAGAATAACTTAAGTGTTATTTATGAAATGTCAAAACATCTACATATCAAACAATATCAAGTACAAGAGACGAAACTTGAGTTATATGTCACAAATGGTCATTTTTTTTAACTAGGAATTTGTCAAACGGTTTTTCTCTTGGAACTTTAAACGTGGAAAGGGGGGGGGGAGAAATAATAGAAATTCGAAGTTATAATAACTATACAAGAGCAGTAAAACTTGGTATTAAAATATGAGTTTAGGAATGATAAATATGGCATCAAAGTGAGGGAAAATGTATATTAGACACACGTAACAACCTACAATAATAAAATATTAAGTGTATAATATCCTAACATCTTAACATAATATAATATTAAGTGCATCATATCCTAACATCCTACAATAATAAAATATTAAGTGTATAATATCCTAACAT
>NW_013699100.1:0-623 GCF_000517525.1 Limulus polyphemus | reverse complement strand
ATTTCTCTCATGATAAGAGTCAGATTACGTTCCTACCAGAAAATGTTCCTCATGTGTTATATTTCTCTCATGATAAGAGTCAGATTACGTTTCTACCAGAACGTGTTCCTCATGTGTTATATTTCTCTCATGATAAGAGTCAGATTATGTTCCTACTAATTGTCGTTCAAATAGCTTGAAACAAGACACAGTTTTTGTTATCGAATTCCTAGTTCCACCTGTTTAGTTACAACGTCGTTATAATGCGTTAGATATGACTACTGCATTCAATAACACTGCAGTCCGTTTATCGACACAAACATCGACTTTTCGTCCGAATACTCGGACCCACAATGCGATCAGTTTATACATAAAATAAGTATTGTTCCCTTTGTTGTTGAGAATAAGGAGGAAAGTTGACACGTGGAAAATAACAGTTGAGAAGAGAGGAAGGGAGCCCAGTTAACTTTCCTGTTATATCACTGTACAAACACTGATTCAGACAGGAGTACATATGTACAAACACTGGTTCAGACAGCAGTACATATGTACAAACACAAGCTCAGACAAGAGTAAATATGTACAAACACTGGTTCAGACAGGAGTAAATGTGTACAAACACTGGTTCAGACAGGAGTAAATGT
>NW_013699099.1:0-623 GCF_000517525.1 Limulus polyphemus | reverse complement strand
GTCATGACTAACCAAGAGTTCATTGGTTAACTAAAACGTTAGTGTTTACCATATAGGTCATGACTAACCAAGAGTTCATTGGTTAACTGAAACGTTAGTGTTTACCATATAGGTCATGATTAACCAAGAGTTCATTGGTTAACTGAAGCGTTAGTGTTTACCATATAGGTCATGATTAACCAAGAGTTCATTGGTTAACTGAAACGTTGGTGTTTACCATATAGGTCATGATTAACCAAGAGTTCATTGGTTAACTGAAACGTTAGTTGTTTACCATATAGGTCATGATTAACCTAGAGTTCATTGGTTAACTGAAGCGTTAGTGTTTACCATGTAGGACATGATTAACCTCGGTTCTGTGGTTTGGACAAAGGTTAAAATTTTCAACCAAATCCTTAGGGATCCCGAGTATTTTGTGAAAACACTTTTATAGGGATTCCCCAAAAGCAGATCCCAAATTTGGCATTGGTGGTATAATAGATGCTTCGTTTAAATAATGGTTTTAATTGTAATAGTGTTATAATAGCTGTATCGTTTAAATAATGGTTTTAATTGTAATAGTGTTATAATAGCTGTATCGTTTAAATAATGGTTTTAATTGTAATAGTGTTATAATAGCTGTA
>NW_013699098.1:0-623 GCF_000517525.1 Limulus polyphemus | reverse complement strand
CCGCGACCCTTCAGATTGCGAGTCGAGCCATGCCGGGCCTAGTCATATTTGAGTGTATATGAATTCTTTCTTTAGATTCCTTCATTAACGGTCCACTTCTGCTAACTCTCCATCTGAATTAAATTTCAAAGTTTTATTAATTAGTATATCTGAACAGGTTGAGGAATATAAACTTACTTACTTACAATTGAAAATGCAGGGCCATGATGCAAACTTGAAAAAGTTAGCTTTTTTGAAAGGAAGAAGAGCACTTGAGGTTGAGTAAACAATGATAAAATTTTCACATGGAACACCCATTTTCCTTTCCACTCATGAAACATACAATACATTGTAAACATAACATTCAACGTAATAATTTAACAAAATATTAGAGTATATAATAGTAATAACTTAATAATATATATATTAGTATATTTCAGTTTGGTTGTTGGTGAGGGCAAAATTAAAGACTGGACTATCTTTGCGCTGCCAACCACGGATAACGAAGCCTGATTTTTAGCGTTGGAAGCCTGCGAACTTATCGTTAAGCCACTGGGGGCATATCTATAAACTACTAAAACTCTGAGATTGTTTCCTTGTCTGTAATTAAATACAGCAAAAACGGCGCACATATGAGAAATGAG
>NW_013699097.1:0-624 GCF_000517525.1 Limulus polyphemus | reverse complement strand
ATTGATCTGTTTACATCTGATACCTATCTTCTCTATTAATTATATTGATCTGTTTACATCTGATACCTATCTTCTCTATTAATTATATTGATCTGTCTACATATAATACCTATCTTCTCTATTAATTATATTGATCTGTCTACATATAATACCTATCTTCTCTATTAATTTTATTGATCTGTTTACATCTGATACCTATCTTCTCTTTTAATTATATTGATCTGTCTACATCTGATACCTATCTTCTCTATTAATTTTATTGATATGTCTACATCTGATACCTATCTTCTCTATTAATTATATTGATCTGTTTACATCTGATACCTATCTTCTCTATTAATTTTATTGATCTATCTACATCTGATACCTATCTTCTCTATTAATTTTATTGATCTGTCTACATCTGATATCTATCTTCTCTACAAGTAATTTTGCAGCTGCGTACATGAGCAAATGATGGTTGGAAGTAATGCTTAACATGCAAGGGCTGTCAGTTGATCTGTTTAGAATTCAGAGCTATTACAACACTAACCTAATGGAAAACAAAATGGTGTAGATTAATTCTTCCTGGTAGACAACATAACTACTTATCCAGAAACTTGTAGCCATAGCTCATGTAAGATA
>NW_013699096.1:0-624 GCF_000517525.1 Limulus polyphemus | reverse complement strand
TATGGATATAGGATGTGTGGAACTAGGTACAAAAGATATGGATATAGGATGTATGGAACTTGGTACAAAAGATATGGATATATGATGTATGGAACTAGGTACAAAAGATATGGATATAGGATGTATGGAACTTGGTACAAAAGATATGGATATAGGATGTACGGAACTAGGTACAAAAGATATGGATATAGGATGTACGGAACTTGGTACTAGTTCCGTACATCCTATATCCATATCTTTTGTACCTAGTTCCGTACATCCTATATCCATATCTTTTGTACCTAGTTCCATAGATCCTATATCAATATCTTTTGATACACAACTATAATCAGTATTTAGACGATACACAACCATAATCAGTGTATAGACAATACACAACCATAATCAGTGTTTAGACGATACACAGCTATCATGAAATACATGAATTAACTTAAAAATCTCACATTGATTTCAATATTGTTTACATGTTTTTATTTTATTTGACAGTATAGTTTGTCTCTTTGATATCTTTCTATATACCAGCAGAAACGCCACCCTACAGGCAATAGTACACACCCTATGGACAGCTTTTTGTGCTAGTAATTAGTAATCATAATATTCATACCTCATTGTAAAAAATTAACA
>NW_013699095.1:0-624 GCF_000517525.1 Limulus polyphemus | reverse complement strand
ATTAACATTGTCTGGAAGTAACCATACTGTTGATCTCCTTACATTAATATCCCTCTGGAAGGAACCATATAGTTGATCTCTTTACATTAACATTCCTCTGGAAGGAACCATATAGTTGATCTCTTTACATTAACATCCCTCTGGAAGGAACCATATAGTTGATCTCTTTACATTAACATCCCTTAAGAAGGAACCATACAGTTGATCTCTTTACATTAACATCCCTTAAGAAGGAACCCATACAGTTGATATCTTTACAGTAACATCTTCTGGAAGGAACCATACAGTTGATCTCTTTACAGTAACATCTTCTGGAAGGAACCATACAGTTGATCTCTTTACAGTAACATCTTCTGGAAGGAACCATACAGCTGATCTCTTTACATTACCATACCTTAAGAAGGAACCATACAGTTGATCTCTTTACAGTAACATCTTCTGGAAGGAACCATACAGCTGATCTCTTTACATTTTTGTACTACTTTTAGTCACTTGTGATGGATCTATGTTCTTGTTGTTACATTTTTGTACTACTTTTAGTCACTTGTGATGGATCTTTGTTCTTGTTGTTACATTTTTGTACTACTTTTAGTCACTTATGATGGATCTTTGTTCTTGTTACTA
>NW_013699094.1:0-624 GCF_000517525.1 Limulus polyphemus | reverse complement strand
AAAAAACTGTGTATTAATACCAACAATATTTCTGTACATACTCTTCACTAGTCATATTAAAACATTTTCCAATAAGCTGTTTAAGCTGGACTGGTCCCGAGAAATTGGCGGGTCTGGCCCGTGGAACCATGTCATGCCTGTTGGTATCTGGAACCAAACTGTTTCCATTATTCCTAGATATCAGGTAAGAAAAATAGCAGTTATTCTTGTAAGCAAAATTACAAAATAATATAAGAAATACCCTCGATTTATCGTTATTTTCACTACATACATTGTAGTATACAATTATTGTACATTTGTATATATACATGTATATACAAAATGTTACCCCATTAATTACAAACAGATGTAGTACAAATCATCTTGAAGTTTTGTTGGATTAACATACAAGCAGGAAACGTTTATCTGCTAGATACGTGTTCTCGTATTTTTATACATTACTCAACTTGATGTTACTGTACAATGAATGTTCATTTACTCTATCAACACAATGTAATTTGACCAAAATAAACACAAGTGTGTATTTGTTTGTTTTGAATATTTAAACAAGGACTATCTGCACTAGTCATCCCTAATTTTGAACTGACAGACTAGAAGGAAAACAACTAGTTAAGAACAACCACT
>NW_013699093.1:0-624 GCF_000517525.1 Limulus polyphemus | reverse complement strand
AAAATGTACCAAGTCCTGACGAACAGAGGGCTTCTTTATTAGATTTAAAATATACCAAGTCCTGACGAACAGAGAGATTCTTTTATTACATTTAAAATGTACCAAGTCCTGACGAACAGAGGGATTCTTTTATTACATTTAAAATGTACCCAGTCCTGACGAACAGAGGGATTCTTTTATTACATTTAAAATATACCGAGTCCTGACGAACAGAGGGATTCTTTTATTACATGTAAAATAAACCGAATCCTGACGAACAGAGAGATTCTTTTATTACATGTAAAATAAACCGAATCCTGACAAGATCTATTTGAGTAGGAATAAAGAGATATTCATTTTGAAGGTGTTTGTTCGTTATGTTAGGTGCTACATAGTACAAGAAAGTTTAACCTATTACTAATCTCCAAGTTAACGCTTGTTTGTTCGTTATGTTAGGTGCTGTACACTACAAGAAAGTTTAACCCTTTACTAATCTCCAAGTTCATGTTTGTTTGTTCGTTAAGTGCTGTATACTACAAGAAACTTTAACCCTTTACTAACCTCCAAGTTCACGCTTGTTTGTTCGTCACATTACGTACTGTATATTACAAGAAAGTTTAACCCCTTTACTGACCTCCAAGTTCA
>NW_013699092.1:0-624 GCF_000517525.1 Limulus polyphemus | reverse complement strand
AAGAGACCTACGTTTGTTAGACATCAAGACTTTATTGTAAGAAACCTAAGTTTGGTAGACATCAAGACTTTATTGTAAGAAACCTAAGTTTGGTAGACATCAAGAGTTTATTGTAAGAAACCTGAGTTTGGTAGACATCAAGACTTTATTATAAGAAACCTGAGTTTGGTAGACATCAAGGCTTTATTGTAAAAGACCTAAGTTTGGTAGACATCAAGACTTTATTGTAAGAGACCTACGTTTGTTAGACATCAAGACTTTATTGTAAGAGACCTAAGTTTGTTAGACATCAAGACTTTATTGTAAGAGACCTAAGTTTGGTAGACATCAAGACTTTATTGTAAGAAACCTAAGTTTGGTAGACATCAAGACTTTATTGTAAGAGACCTAAGTTTGGTAGACATCAAGACTTTATTGTAAGAGACCTAAGTTTGGTAGACATCAAGACTTTATTGTAAGAGACCTAAGTTTAGTAGACATCAAGACTTTATTGTAAAAGTCCTGAGTTTGGAAGACATCAAGACTTTATTGTAAGAGACCTAAGTTTAGTAGACATCAAGACTTTATTATAAAAGACCTGAGTTTGTTAGACATCAATGTTTTATTATAAAAGACCTGAGTATG
>NW_013699091.1:0-624 GCF_000517525.1 Limulus polyphemus | reverse complement strand
CTCTCCTTAGCTTATACTTTGTTTATTCATATTTACTCACTCAGCTTATACTTTGTTTATTTATATTTACTCTCCCCAGCTTGTACTTTGTTTATTCATATTTACTCTCCAGCTTGTACTTTGTTTATTTATATTTACTCTCCAAAGGTTGTACTTTGTTTATTTATATTTACTCTCCCAAGGTTGTACCTCATTTTCAAACTTAGCACAGTTTTTCATAGTACACTTTTTCAATTTTATTCAAATATTTATAGACTATCCTTATACTAACGTATTAACGTATAGTAATTTTTTACACGCTCACATTATGTACATTTTCCCGCATATTATTGTGGATATATTGGCCACGTTTCCCATTTATTCTGTATCGCTTCCTGATATGACAAAACTTTCCACTATCAGAACATCGTTCATGTGATTTATTTAGTTTTTGTTGTGTATCCATCGTAAGTTAGTATTAAGGTTGTGTGTAAAATAATAAACTTAACTCGATTCTTACTAGAACGTGCTGTATAAAATCAAATCCTGACTTATGTATTCTACAGTTTATGTTGGAAAACACATTTTGTTCTATTTCACAAATTTATCTGAATACTTTCAAATTTTATCATGTTTTGTGACTTG
>NW_013699090.1:0-624 GCF_000517525.1 Limulus polyphemus | reverse complement strand
GTTTTTAGTGTGTGGAATAATGATTATTTATAAGTTTTTATTTGTAGACTAATGATTCCAAATTTTAACAGTTTTAGTGTGTGGAATAATGATTATTTATTATAAGTTTTTACTGTGTGGACTAATGATTTCAAATTTAACAGTTTTATGTGTGGAATAATGATTATTTATTATAAGTTTTTTATTGTGTGGGCTAATGCTTCCAAAATTTGACGGTTTTTAGTGTGTGTGGACTAATGATTCCAAATTTATCGGTTTTTAGTGTATGGACTAATGATTCCAAATTTTAACAGTTTTAGTGTGTGGAATAACGATTATTTGTAAGTGTTTATTGTGTGGACTAATGATTCCAAATTTAACAGTTTTAGTGTGTGGAATAATGATTATTTATTATAAGTTTTAGTGTATGGACTAATGATTCCAAATTTAACAGTTTTAGTGTGTGGAATAATGATTATTTATTATAAGTTTTTATTGTGTGGACTAATGATTCCAAATTTAACAGTTTTAGTGTGTGGAATAATGATTATTTATTATAAGTTTTTATTGTGTGGACTAATGCTTCCAAAATTTGACGGTTTTTAGTGTGTGTGGACTAATGATTCCAAATTTATCGGTTTTTAG
>NW_013699089.1:0-624 GCF_000517525.1 Limulus polyphemus | reverse complement strand
ATAGATAGACACCAGTTTTATATATAATATCAACTAACTATTTCCGTAGATAGACACCAGTTTTATATATAATACCAACTAACTATTTCCGTATATAGACACTAGTTTTATATATATTACCAACTAACTATTTCCGTAGCTAGACACCAGTTTTTTAGTTAGTTGGTATTATATATTATTTCCATATATAGACACCAGTTTTATAGACGACAGTTTTATATATAATACCAACAAACTATTTCCATATGTAGACACCAGTTTTATATATAATACCAACAAACTATTTCCATATATAGACACCAGTTTTATATATAATACCAACTAAATATTTCCGTATATAGACACCAGTTTTATATATAATACCAACTAACTATTTCCGTATATAGACACCAGATTTGTATATAATACCAACTAACTATTTCCGTAGATAGACACCAGTTTTATATATAATACCAACGAACTATTTCCGTAGTTAGACACCAGTTTTATATATAATAACAACTAACTATTTCCGTATATAGACACCAGTTTTATATATATTACCAACTAACTATTTCCGTAGATAGACACCAGTTTTATATATAATACCAACTATCTATTTCCGTATATAGACACCAGTTTTAT
>NW_013699088.1:0-624 GCF_000517525.1 Limulus polyphemus | reverse complement strand
ATTCAGCTAGGTTATGATGTACTGATACAAGTAACGTATCCAATGAATCTATGATTTTAGGTAAAACATCTTCAGAATACGTTTAGAGCATGTTATGGAATCCAAATTGGACATTGTTGACTTTACTGATGCTACTACCTGAGCTACCGTTTCCTCTTGATTCTGTGTTGAACATGTTCCTCGGAGATTCAGATGGAAATATAGAATTATTCAGGTCTCTAGTGATGCTGTTAAAGGCATCCATCAATCCTTCTGCATCTTAACTACCAACTATTACCATGCCAATGGAGAGATTCTCCTCCAGTGGTAGTAGCTTGGAAGCCTTGATAATGCTAATGATACTTTGTCGTTACATCAAATGGAGGACATTGCTTGTTTCTAGATTCACAGATATTTCATCTAGTAGCTCCTTAAAGATATGTTGTTGGGCAATATTTCTAGCTTCTACCATTAGCCTAGATAAGATATTTTTAGAGGTCAATTATTCCACAAACTTCTCTGCCAGATTTTCCCACAAGGTTTGGTTGTTTGTATTACAATGTCATACACTGAAGTTGCACTCCCCTCATAATAGTTTTCCTTACTTCATCAGTGTACCTTCCATTTTCAAATGTGTTAGTAATG
>NW_013699087.1:0-624 GCF_000517525.1 Limulus polyphemus | reverse complement strand
CGTAGTCAGTATTTGATCAGTTCTGGTTAAAAAATGATAATAGAATTATCATATGATTAATAACGATTAAAAACCACACGGTCAAACAAAGACCTGACGTTAAAAAGGGTGACTATAATATGTCCGTTTTGGTTAAAATCAACAATAATAGATCAAAAATAAATCATTTATAAATCTATATACATATAGCAAACACCAACTATTTTTAGTACAAATGAAATTTTGTCATTAGATAAAATTTACTATTCATAATAGAAAAAGAAAAAAAAAGCACAATATGCATATCTGACTGAATAAACTTTTTATCTTCCGTAATGCTATGACTAGTTGATTAATACATTTCAAATGAATGTAATTGGATAATTAACGTTTTACGCGCATTCACGTGAAGCATTTAGTAAGTACTGTAAACTATTTTATTATAATAAAAATATTACTTAAAACAAACAGGTATCCGTTGCACGAACAGTTAAAAATCGAGCATAATTTTGAACAAACTGAATAATGATTTCACTCTTAGAATAATAAGAATATTGAAACATTTGTGTTATTCTTACCTTTACAAAAAAAAATGTTGAACTCCTCCAAAAATTGAAGTGTTCATTTTTCTCGAAGTAAATCTGT
>NW_013699086.1:0-624 GCF_000517525.1 Limulus polyphemus | reverse complement strand
AGCATCAATGTAACAAAACATGTAATATTGTTTATAGATACTGTTTTGTCACAATACAACCAGTATCAATGTAACAAAACATGTAATATTGTTTATAGATGCTGTTTTGTCACAATACAACCAGTATCAATGTAACAAAACATGTAATAATGTTTATAGATACTGTTTTGTCACAATACAACCAGCATCAATGTAAAAAAACATGTAATATTGTTTGTAGATGCTGTTTTGTTACAATACAACCAGCATCAATGTAAAAAAACATGTAATATTGTTTGTAGATGCTGTTTTGTTACAATACAACCAGTATCAATGTAACAAAACATGTAATAATGTTCACAGACACCGTTTTGTCACAATACAACCAGTATCAATGTAACAAAACATGTAATAATGTTTATAGATACTGTTTTGTCACAATACAACCAGTATCAATGTAACAAAACATGTAATAATGTTTATAGATACTGTTTTGTCACAATACAACCAGTATCGATGTAACAAAACATGTAATAATGTTTATAGACACCGTTTTGTCACAATACAACCAGTATCGATGTAACATAACATGCAACACTGTTCACAGATGCTGTTTTGTCACATTACAACCAGCATCAATGTAAC
>NW_013699085.1:0-624 GCF_000517525.1 Limulus polyphemus | reverse complement strand
GTCAAAACAGATTCCAAATATTTTCTATGCAGGAAGGTGAAGTATCGTTAAACAATTTTCTTACTTAAATAGTTCTGTTCTTGCAGAAAATCTAAATTTAAATATGACCAACAAATTGTGAATAAACCATTGGGTTCATTTCTTTAAGTATGGTGTTAAAATAATAGGTAGTACTTATATTGAATGTTCAGTGGACAACACCTGCAAGGAGTTTTGAGGTAAATGAAATTTCAGTCTATACAAAATTTCATACCGATGCAGTCCATTAAATACTTTGCACCCGTATTCTAATTACCAATCACTTATTAAATGTGTCTGAAATTTATACCCTAGTATTCTTGAGCATAAATTCTGTTTCATTTAACCAATGTAAAAGTTACCAAAACCTACTTGTAAGTTTTAGATACGATCTACTTATTTAAGCATTGTTCAGTAGTCACTCCACAATGTTCAACAACATTCTAGGTTCTATACTTGCAGGAGACTTACTTATAAATATGGTTCAGACCCTACTTCACAGTGTGTAACAACATTCCAGGTTCTCTACTTGTCAGGAGACTTACTTATAAATATGGTTCAGAACCTACTTCACAGTGTGTAACAACATTCTAGGTTCTATACTTG
>NW_013699084.1:0-624 GCF_000517525.1 Limulus polyphemus | reverse complement strand
GTTTTCTATGCTTAGAAGGTTAATTTTTGTTTTTAGCTAGTTGAGAGTGTTAGAAGAGAACGTTCGTGGAACTTGCAGTTTTGTGTACGGGTGATTATTGTGTTACGAAAAATAGCGTGTTACCATCTTGCATCATTCCGTGACGTCAGCATCCAGTGTGATAAAAGGTTGTGATTCTCGAGACCTCATTTTAACTTTTTAATTGATGTTAAATCTGAATTTACATTGGCATGAGGATAAGCCTAACGTAATGGAGAGGAAGACTGTATAATGCAAATTGTATGTATATCTTAATCTCTTCTAGTGTGCATTTTTAATTTGTTTTTCTAAGCTCTAATTTTGGAACACGGTAAGTCCTGTTAAGATCTTGCAAAAAATTCTGCTTCTAACGTCCCATGGAACATATACTTCCACATTCCAGTACTTGTTTTTGACTGGTCATCTTCTCTGCAGATGTGCTTTGTGGTTTATTTTATCATTTTTAAGGAAGATTGGTCGAGATCTTTGTGGAGAACAGTTTTCTGTATCTTGGAAGAGTCAAGAATTGTTGGTGAAATTACATTAATGTGTTAATTTTTTTCTCTGTTATTTCTGATTGTTTAAATCAACTTCAATCATTCCTTC
>NW_013699083.1:0-624 GCF_000517525.1 Limulus polyphemus | reverse complement strand
TACATGATGTACATTTTTTGAGGGGTGGTTAATGAAAGTGTTCCAAAATGTGACATTAATTTCTTGACGATCTAATAAACATTTGGTAGAGTGTCTGCCATGTATAGGAATTTGAACTTAATATTGGATTGAATGTCCCACCCACTTCAGATCATTCCAACAGTGATCCTTACCTCATCTTGTGTTTCAGTGAATTTGTTCCAACTTTAGTGTTCATCTTCTTGATGTCTTTGGAACTCCTTTCAGTACCAAGCTTCCTACCATTTTGTAAATTAATATATTGCTTTATTAAGAGGAATATTTAAGCTTTGATCTTGATTTCTTTTGTTGCTTTAGGAATGGTAAGCTATACAGGGTGTTCAGAAATAATTGAATTACTATTAATTGATAATAATAATAAGAAATAAATAAGATAAACAAGTACAATTGTTGGTGTGATAGAGCACACCTCAATGTGGCCACTATTTGTGGATCAAAGGATTGCCAGGCAGTCATTGATCTCTTCCCACACATTCCAAGATTTTTGAAGTAATCATCAGAATTGCATCAGTTATTCGGGTGTGCAGTGTTACCAAATCTGGTACCTTCATGTCAACCCACTTCAAATATAGTGATAACAAACTT
>NW_013699082.1:0-624 GCF_000517525.1 Limulus polyphemus | reverse complement strand
AGTTCCAAGTCTATCCAAGGTGTGGTGTGGCTTCTCACGCTAAGTTTTGATTTTAAAACCAATTGCTTTTGTTCTGAATAACTAAAAACTAAAGACTTGAAAATAAATTTCCCGCATTTTTAGTTTTTTTCTCTGTATAAAAACTTTGTTACTATCGAATAAATATATATAAACGTAACTTATAGCACTTTATATAAACACCTATATTACTTGTTTTTATAACCAAATATTTCCCATCTTAGAACGAATGTTTATGAAACTTATAATCGGCAATGAAAAATTAAATTTTAGCATTTTTGTACTTTCCAGTTAATAATAATGATCACCAGATATTCACTAGAAATTTCACGAGATCTTGGTTTACTCAGTTTGTGTAAACCATCAGTTTCAAAATTAATATAACCAGCTCAAGGAAGATTTTTCAGTAACTATATGTACACTCCAGTTTGTATTATTAACAAAATCAATAACTGACGTTGTGGTGTTTCATATTGTAAGGCTTGGAACTATTTCTTAAAAAGTAGTCATTTTTCGGCATTTTTTAGTATAGAAAATACAAAACGCAATAAAACTTTGAACACTCGTATCTGAACGATAACAGCGCAAGGAAAGTTTGTTTATATT
>NW_013699081.1:0-624 GCF_000517525.1 Limulus polyphemus | reverse complement strand
TTTTGATTGGGAATGTTGCAAGTATGACTAATTTTTGTTGTACAACCCTAAGCAAAATTATGGCCTGTGCGAACTTTGTACTCGACGCTCCTGTTCCTGTAAAACTGACAAGAACTGCTAATTGCAATGCCAATTTTGGCGCCCCTTGGCCCTAATCAAGATGTTGAAGAAATTATTTTAAAAAATCAAAAAAAGTAATATGTAGAAATGAAAAAATAATAAGGAATTTTCATGTTTTAATTCGTTTTTATTTCATTCTATTTAACAACGTATTTTTAATCTTTATTCGTGCTCTTTCTTTATCTCACGCTGTCGGTTGTCCATTTTAGTTTCCATATTACATCGAAATGTTAGTTATTAAATTATTTCGATAGTTCTACTCCCCCTTATAATTATTGTTCTCACACTACACCTCTTCTGCTGTATTTTTGTCTTTGAAGTCAGTCACATTTGCTAATCAAATCCAACCTAAACGCCTCCATGCCGTTATGGTGACCTGCTATGGGTACGGAAAACGTCACTAAAGATAATTTCAATAACTCTCTCACTTCCCACAATCCACCCAGAATAACTTACATGTTGTCATGATCACTTACTATATATATATATATGTGTGTGTGTGTG
>NW_013699080.1:0-603 GCF_000517525.1 Limulus polyphemus | reverse complement strand
TGACTTACGTTAAATGATGTAGTTATAACAACCCTCTAATTATTGTGCCTTGATGACTTACATTAAATGATGTAGTTATAACAACCCTCTAGTTACTGTGCCTTGATGTCTTAGCTGAAACTTTCTTGTCATAAAAAAGGGAAGTTTTTATTGGAGAATATTTTGTACTTAGTGTAGACTAGTTTTTGCTATCTGTTGTATTCTCAGTAGACTAGTTTTAACTGCTGTATTTTATACTATAAGGAGACAAAATTATAACTGCTATCTTCTATACTATAGTTCACCAGACTATTTCAAGTGATGTTTGCTATCCTTCAGTAGGTTAGCTTTGTATGTGGACTTTTTTGTGTGCCCTCAGGAGATTGATTTCTACTGCTATCTGCTATACACGTGGGTAGCAAATTTTAACTGTTGTCTGCTACATGCTTGGGTGCTAAGTTTGTACTGCTATCTGCTACACGCTCGGGTACTAAGTTTGTACTGCTATCTGCTACACGCTCGGGTGCTAAGTTTATATTGCTACATGCTCAGATGACATGTTTGTACTGCTGTCTGCTGCACACTCAGGTGAAAAGTTTGTACTGCTATCTGCTAGGGTGACAT
>NW_013699079.1:0-624 GCF_000517525.1 Limulus polyphemus | reverse complement strand
CGATTCTATCTTTTACATTTGTTGATTAATTTACGTGCCTTAAATGAAACAAAATGTAATGAACGTCAATGTAAGATCAGCATCAGCAGTACAAAACGTTTTTACCAGGTCACTTGGTATCTCTCGATAAGCACCAACCATGTTTCAACCCATGGTGAGTTGGTAGAAACGCTGTAGAAGAGGTGTATCGATGTCCAGTTGTTAACATAGGTTCATTTTACTGTAGTAATTGGCTGTTTCTTATATCATGTTTAATAGGCTCACTTGATAAATAATGACGTAAATTAAATTTTTTTATTACAAATACATATTAATCGTTTCGAAACTGTATTTAGAATTTAACATTGCTTATTAACATTTTACTTTCTTACGTTATGTATATATAATTCCAATTTTGAAAACGAAAGAGATTGGAGGCTGTTGTCTATTTACTGAAGAGTCTATAAAAGGTATAATCAATTGTTATCTGAAAACATTTTGCAAAAAAATATGACTTGTGAATTACAAATAGCTCGAGCTAACAGCTTTAGCTAATTGTAACACAGCTAAAAGTCTTTGTTGAAACTTTGGTTCTTGATCGGCTGTACCACATATTATTAATCTATAATCATATTTAAGGTTATA
>NW_013699078.1:0-624 GCF_000517525.1 Limulus polyphemus | reverse complement strand
ACTGGACTCACACTCTGTGGGTCGCATGGTCGAAACCTATTACCAAACATGCTCGCCCTTTCAGCTATGAGGGCATTATTCTGTGATAGTCAGTCTCATTGTTCGTTGGTAAAGATTAGCCCAAGAGTTGGGATTGGTGGTTTCGACTAGCGTCCCTCCCTCTAGTCTGTCATTTCAAAATTGGGGACGGCCAGCGTGTAGCTTTGCGTGAAAATCCAATAATCTGGAAAAATAATGTTGTTTCTTTAAAACATCGAGTGCCCAGTGGAATATATATTTGGTTAATATCAATATATTCAATCATGTGATTGCAAAAATAAAATAAATCTCCAGAAAAAAAGACTCTTTAATTCCAAGAATTCAACGTCATATGTAAATTTCCTTTACTTATATCATAATCCAGGAAAATGGAAATCTTACGTTTTTAGTGTGAATAAACAGAAACAAGGTATACGTGGCCTTCACTATCTTTACTCACTAGATGATGAGTAACATGTATCGTGTATAGTTATCACTAAATGATTGAGTGCCCTTGTTATTCGCTTCATTTTTGATAGTAAATTATAAAACTAAGATTAACATAAACTACATTTCCTGAACATTTATTCCATGAAATGAACTAAG
>NW_013699077.1:0-624 GCF_000517525.1 Limulus polyphemus | reverse complement strand
GTTATTTTAAATGATTACATTCTAAGAATAATGCCTCACTGTATGTTAAAGTTTGGATGTATCTTGTTCTCGCGACCTTTAGGAATATATCTGATATTTCTTGACTATGAATATACTTAAGATTTCTTTATTTGAATGTTGTGTAAACACCAAGAACTACACCATCAGCAGATCTATATTGGATCGTAAACAATCTGTTAATTTTAGTTGTCGTTTGTTAGATAAAAATCAGTGTGTTCTTGTCATTCTCTTTTGGTGTCCAGATGAACAGGGATCTTGGTTTTGATGTCATGTATCGTCCGTTGTTTGTTAAAGAGACCTTGTTCTAGTGCCCTTAGAAGCGATTAAAAATAGCACAGACCTTAGCATTTCTTTGTAGATTGTTTCTGGAGATAAACTTTGTTTTTAGAGGTTCTGGTTTCGTGCAAGTACGATCAAATTAAGAACAAGTAACTGAAACGGCTACAACGAAGTTTTACTGTTTTATGAAAACGAAACTTGTTTTTTCAACACAGGGGGAACGAATTGTTTTACATTTAATATTTTCGTTGATTTTATTCCGATTTCTATCGAGACGTTAAAAAATTAAGTAACTTGTAGTCTCTCTCGGAACGCATATTTAAT
>NW_013699076.1:0-624 GCF_000517525.1 Limulus polyphemus | reverse complement strand
TCAATATAAAAACAAAACAAATTTATAAATCAAAATAAGAATAGGTACAAATTTATCAATCAATATAAAAAAACAGATTTATCAATTAATAAAAATTAATAATATTTATCATACAACATAAAAAACAGTACAAATTTATCAATCCAAATAAGAATCAGTACAAATTTATCAATCCAAATAAGAATCAGTACAAATTTATCAATCAATATAAAATACAGTACACATTTATAATTCAATATAAAAACAGTACAAATTTATCCTTCAAAATAAAAAACAGTACAGATTTATAATTCAATATAAAAACAGTACAAATTTATCAAATAATATAAAAAACCAAACAAATTTATCAATTCATAAAAAGTAATATCATTTATCATACTACATAAAAAAGCACCAATTTATCAATTATTATCAATAAAGTACAAATATATGAATAAATATAAAGAACAATACAAATTTATTAATCAATATAAACGCAGTATCAATATAAAAACAAAACAAATTTATAAATCAAAATAAGAATAGGTACAAATTTATCAATCAATATAAAAAAACAGATTGATCAATTAATAAAAAATAATAATATTTATCATACAACATTAAAAACAGTACAAATTTATCAAT
>NW_013699075.1:0-624 GCF_000517525.1 Limulus polyphemus | reverse complement strand
TAGGATGTACCAAGTAAACAAAACATTGTAGACTTATATAGATATAGGATGTACCAAGTAAACAAAACATTCTAGACTTATATAGATATAGGATGTACCAAGTAAACAAAACATTCCAGACTTATATAGATATAGGATGTACCAAGTAAACAAAACATTCTAGACTTATATAGATATAGGATGTACCCAGTAAACAATCCATTCTAGACTTATATGGTTATAGGATGTACCAAGTAAACAAAACATTCTAGACTTATATAGATATAGGATGTACCAAGTAAACAAAACATTCTACACTTATATAGATATAGGATGTACCAAGTAAACAATCCATTCTAGACTTATATGGATATAGGATGTACCAAGTAAACAAAACATTCTAGACTTATATAGATATAGGATGTACCAAGTAAACAAAACATTCTAGACTTATATATATCTAGGATGTACCAAGTAAACAAAACAATCTAGACTTATATAGATATAGGATATACCAAGTAAACAAAACATTCTAGACTTATATGGATATAGGATGTACCAAGTAAACAATCCATTCTAGACTTATATAGATATAGGATGTACCAACTAAACAATCCATTCTAGACTTATATAGATATAGGATGT
>NW_013699074.1:0-624 GCF_000517525.1 Limulus polyphemus | reverse complement strand
AAACTGAATCTCCTGCACATTATGTACATATGTATAGCCGTTCTGAAACTAAGATAAAATTTTCCACATAACATATACACAATATACCTGTATTAGTTGCTCTGAAATTAAGATTAATCTTCTGCACATTATTTAACTACATGCTAGTATTCTGAAACTACATTGAATTTTCCAACACATTATTGAATACATGCAACTGTTCTGAAACTATACTTAATTTCCTGCACATTATGTACATATGTAGTTCCATTCGAAATCTAAGTCGAAACTTCCGCACATTATTATATATTTAATATATCTTTCTGAAACTAAGCTGAATCTCTAGCACATTAAGTTTTTATCTACTACCGTTCTAAAACTAAACTCTCCCGCATATTATGTACTTATATAATTCCATAATTCTGAAACGAAGCTAAATCTTTAGCACATTAAGATTTATCTACTTCGTTCTAAAATTAAACCCTCCCGCAAATTATGTATTTACATAATTCCATAATTCTGAAACTAAGTTGGAGCTTTCTGCACATTAGGTAAATATGTACAACTGTTCTGAAACTGAGTTGACTCTCCTGTCATTTATGCATGTATACTACCGTTCTAAAACTATGCTGATTCAAATGGAAA
>NW_013699073.1:0-624 GCF_000517525.1 Limulus polyphemus | reverse complement strand
TTATCTAGCGTTTAGTAATAAATTATAGGGTTCTCTGAGTTTCGAATTGAACTTGTACTCTGGTTTTAAGGAAAATATTATTATAGAAGCCTTATACATCCGATGTTTAACAGATTAAACAATATTTCAGAAACTTAACTTGGCACTAAGTATCTTCAAGACGAGGATTGATACTCTTCAAAATAGTAACGTATAAAGTATATAAAAAGGTTTAAACTATAGATAGGAGGACTAAACCTCTAACATTTTGTTAGACCAAGGGATATGAAGGTTTAGTTTTTCTCGTTTATCTCTGCCACATACAGAAAAGTTCACATCATTAGTCACTAGAAGCTCGTGAACAGGCCTCGAACGTCTGTGTCTTTATCCTCCTTCTTTCCCAAAATGTACCATCTCTGTCATATACGACAAGTTAAACTGCAATAGTGTCATTTTATTGTACTTTCTTTCGTCGCTATTTTTGGTTTCTAAAACGCAGACAAGATTGATGTTTAGCTAATTGTTTTAATTACTTGGTTCTTATTCTTACAATTTACGACGCTTCGTCTTTATAAATATTCTGATATCTATTAGTTACCCCTGTTACTTGTTCTAGATCACTAGTTACATGATTAATCTGTTCTG
>NW_013699072.1:0-624 GCF_000517525.1 Limulus polyphemus | reverse complement strand
TTATTATATTAATTCAGATCGTAGTTAGTAGTCCAATGTACATCTTGAATGTGATTGTTATTATATTAATTCAGGATCGTAGTTAGTAGTCCAATGTACATCTTGAATGTGATTGTTATTATAGTAATTCAGATCGTAGTTAGTAGTCCAATGTACATCTTGAATGTGATTATTATATTAATTCAGATCGTAGTTAGTAGTCCAATGTACATCTTGAATGTGATTGTTATTATATTAATTCAGATCGTAGTTAGAAGCCCAATGTATATCTTGAATGTGATTGTTATTATATTAATTCAGATCGTAGTTAGTAGTCCAATGTATATTTTGAATGTGATTGTTATTATATTAATTCAGATCGTAGTTAGTAGTCCAATGTATATTTTGAATGTGATTGTTATTATAGTAATTCAGATCGTAGTTACTAGTCCAATGTACATCTTGAATGTGATTGTTATTATATTAATTCAGATCGTAGTTAGTAGTCCAATGTACATCTCGAATGTGATTGTTATTATAGTAATTCAGATCGTAGTTAGTAGTCCAATGTACATTTTGAATGTGATTTTTATTATATTAATTCAGATCGTAGTTAGTAGTCCAATGTACATCTCGAATGTGATT
>NW_013699071.1:0-624 GCF_000517525.1 Limulus polyphemus | reverse complement strand
CCCCCCCTCCACCATATCTTTTAATAAGTTTATAATTTCTCCAACACTGGTCGAAAACAATATTATATCCAGTCTGGTGGCTGGAGATCAAGAATAGAAATGGTAAGATTTAAACAGAATTAACGTAAATAAAATAGGTCATAGAAGATTATCATAAAACTGCCTATTTTCACATTAACTTCGGTTTTTTTATTCATTGACCTTCATCACATCTTAGCTCCCACTGCATTGTAATAGGCTCACATTGTAAAACGTTTCAAGAGGAGCATATGCCCCGAAGTTATCCCTCCCAGTTTCTATCTGCCTTCTGTAGGAGCATTTCTGACATACATAAATTCTAAAGTTGCCCAACCTGCACACACAGTGTGCTCTTGACTCGAACAATTACTATTACATTCTTTTAGAATTACAATTTTGTGACTCACCTCGTCTATGGAGTGTATAAAGAACCAACCTTTTGTAGTTCAACTCGTCTTTAGGATGCATCCAGAACCAATCCTTTATGGTCCAACTCATCTTTAGGATATATACAGAACCAATCTTTTGTGGCTCAACTCATTTTTAGGATGTATCCAGAACCAATCTTTTGTGGCTCACCTCCATTTAAAATGTATAAAGAATCAA
>NW_013699070.1:0-624 GCF_000517525.1 Limulus polyphemus | reverse complement strand
CTATAAACTGTTCTAAACATCTATATTATAAGAGATGAGATTATTACATGGTTATATTATTATACTTTTTTCTTGTTTGTTTTCATTGTTAAAACCCTTCTTTCTTTCACTAAACCAAGTGCAGTTTCAAATACTTTTTTTTATATACATCTCAAAATATGCAATTTAAGTATTGTTGTTTTAAAGTTTAAGTTTGAAGAGCCTGTTACGTTATCTTCAGTATGATTGATGTAACATTAATAAAGAAGGATTTTTTTAATTACGTGTATATGTTACCGTTCACGCATGGCCAGGTGGTTAGGGCGCTCGATTCACAATATGAAGGTCGCGTGTTCGAATCTCTGTTTTACTAAACATACTCGCACTTTCAGTCGTACTTGTTCAACATATATATAAAGAAACAAATGTGTAATTGACACCTACGTTTTTACACGTCTTTTCTATCATATAGTTACGTACTTCTACACTTAATTTCGATCTCTTCTGTTCTAGTTCTGTTGAGTAACACATCACCAATGGATAATGGTGTAGAACAAGACAACTGAAACAGGTTAAGTCATGTTATGTATCTTTAATGTAACAGAGGAGAACGATTTATATATTATTTATATATTATATATTATT
>NW_013699069.1:0-624 GCF_000517525.1 Limulus polyphemus | reverse complement strand
ATGGGTATTATTATTAATAAGGATCATCCATCAGTAAAGGCCCCCTCAGTAAAGTTATTAAAATACATGGGTATTATTATTAATAAGGATCACCCCCTCAGTAAAGTTATTAAAATTCCCCAAAACAAGCAGTAGGGGGCATCATGTCTCAGAGACTATGCACTCTGGAATATCAGTCAGATGGTTGTGAGTTCAAGGCTAGCCCGCAACATGCTGTTGTGTCCTTGAGCAAGATACTTTACCCTAATTGTTTCAGTTTTCTCAGCTGTTGGGTGGGAGGTTTTGGAAGCAAGGTGCTTTTCCCTAATTGTTACAGTTTACTCAGCTGTTGGGTGGGAGGTTTTGGAAGCAAGTTGCTTTTCCCTAATTGTTACAGTTTACTCAGCTGTTGGGTGGGAGGTTTCGGAAGCAAGGTGCTTTACCCTAATTGTTACAGTTTACTCAACTGTTGGGTGGGAGGTTTCGAAAGCAAGGTGCTTTACCCTAATTGTTTCAGTTTACTCAGCTGTTTGGTGGGAGGTTTTGGAAGCAAGGTGCTTTTCCCTAATTGTTTCAGTTTACTCAGCTGTTGGGTGGGAGGTTTCGAAAGCAAGGTGCTTTACCCTAATTCTTACAGTTTACTCA
>NW_013699068.1:0-624 GCF_000517525.1 Limulus polyphemus | reverse complement strand
TGAACTGCATGTCTATTTAAATTAACTGACAGTAATTTTCCACGAGACTTTCTTGTCTATTTAAATTAACGGGCAGTAATTTTCAATGTTAACTGCATGTCTATTTGGCGGTAATTTTCAACGTCAAGTGCATGTATATTTAAATTAACAAGCAGTAATTTCACCGTGAACTACATGCTTACTTAAATTAACAAGCAGTAATTTCACCGTGAACTACATGCTTACTTAAATTTATAAGCAATAATTTCACCGTGAACTGCATGTTTATTTAAATTAAAAGGCAATAATTTTCAACAAGAATTGGATGTCTATTTAAATTAACTGGCATTAATTTTTCAAATGAACATTATGTCTATTAATTTAATTGCCAGTAATTTTCAACGTGAGCTGCAAGTCTATTTAATTTAACGGGCAGTAATTTCCAACATGAAGTAGATGTTTATTCAAATTAACTGTCATTAATTTTCACCATGAACTGTATTCCTATTTATAATATCTGGCAGTAATTTTAACGTGAACTGTATGTCTATTTATATTAACTAACAGTAAATTTCAACGTGAATTCCATGTCTATTTAAATTAAAAGGCAGTAATTTTCGACAGAATTGGATGTCTATTTAAATT
>NW_013699067.1:0-624 GCF_000517525.1 Limulus polyphemus | reverse complement strand
TTGGTTTAAAACCTGTTACAACCCAGCACTTAACACAATCATTGGTTTAAAACCTGTTACAACCCAGCACTTAACACAATCATTGAGTTTTTGTTTATTGGTACTTTTCATGAGTTGTATATCAGGATTCATGTCGGAGACTTTAATTTGTTAGCAATGTTATCAGTTTTAATACGAACTACAGGACGTTTCTTTCTTTGTTTATTGAACATATTTGGTGGTTAATTAGTGTTTAGTTTTCATCATATTTTTTTAAAACAATGATAGTAGTAAACGTTTATGTATTTGGAATCTAATGTTATTTTCAGTCTCGTTCCAATATTCAACTTTAAGGCAGAATGCTTGTTCTTCTGAAACTTGTATGTGGGAGAAAGACATGTAATGATCTCCGTAGACACAGAACGAAAGAGTGAAGAAATATTTAAATAAGCTCGAGACGCAGCTTCCGGAAGATGGGGTTTCGTAGTTTTCTGGTTATATAAAGAAGAAATATGAACGTACTCAACATATCAATATCTATATTCATGCAAGTGTATGTCGTGAGATTATAACAACCCTTAGTTACCCTATGGTGATGGGTTGTTATTATAAAAAATTTACATATGAACGTACTCAACATATCGA
>NW_013699066.1:0-624 GCF_000517525.1 Limulus polyphemus | reverse complement strand
GCGAAAATTACAAAACAAACAAAACAAACTTAATAAAAATCATGTAACTGTAAATGTATAGGCCTAACGATTTGGATAAAAATCATGTAAACTGTAAATTTTTTTTTTTAAATTTTTTGTCCATTTCCATTTCAAAATCATAAGCGTGTAAAAATATCATTTCAGGTCTAACTTTTCCTTCCCACAAATTGTTACCTATTTGTAATAATGTAAAGGAACTTTGTGATTGTATTTTTAAAACTAGAAATTTTAGAGGGCGCTAAACGAAACATTAAATAAAATCTCTATACAGACGAGTTTCTCAAAGTATTTTGTCTTGTTGACATCTAAACAGACAGAAAGACACTTGACACTAACAGAACCATTTATCTCGCGTTACACGACACTGGAACGCGATTCCAGCGTTCAAACTCCAGCGTTCAGTGCGTGTAAACGAAACTACGTGACATCCAATATAAGCTGATAACGTCTAGTACAGTCTTCCAGCACCTGCCAGTGGGACGGACATCCGTTGACATTGTAGACTGAATTGTGTAATATCATACATGTAGATCTCTATAACACATTCAAGAATTTTCAGATTTCTTAATGTATATGTTTCTTACACTAATTCTCTGACCTCTG
>NW_013699065.1:0-624 GCF_000517525.1 Limulus polyphemus | reverse complement strand
ATGTAATTTTTATTAATTTCTATTTGGTTTTTGTAGTTTCTAATTTAGGGAAAAAAGTTTCAAATTGGTTTTGGTTTTCTTTTGAGAACCTGAAATCTATACAAACAAACCGGAACACTACGATTGTATTTGCTTTTTTTTTGTTGTTAGAAGAAGTATACAAAAAGTATCTGGTTGTTTTATGATTTAGCTTTTATGTAGATTTTACAAACTATTGATTTGAATGTAAGACTTGTAATTAATTGAAACATTAATATGTAAATATTCCATATGAGGTTCATTAAAAGTTAGTGAGTGGATATAATAAGTACTTTTTGTAAACTTTTTATTCTGCAGTTCTAACAGATCTAACGTATTCTGATAATACTTGGTGCTTTGATGAAGACAAGGAGCAGCTCTAACGCATTCCTATAAGATTTGTTGTTTTGATGAAGACAAGGAGCAGCTCTAACGTATTCCTATAAGATTTGTTGTTTTGATGAAGACAAGGAGCAGCTCTAACGTATTCTTATACGGGTTATCGTGATATATCTTTTGGTTTTGAAATTTATAGAATTCAGGTATTTTTTATGAGACTGAAAGCTCCCTAGTGGCTCAGCAGTAAGTTTGTACGCTTACGAAGCT
>NW_013699064.1:0-624 GCF_000517525.1 Limulus polyphemus | reverse complement strand
TGTAAACTAAAAAAACGTGATTGTACTCAGGCACAGTTCATATACTGGTGTAATAACACCCATTCACAGTGTAAAATAAAAAACGTGATTGTACTCTGGCACAGTTCATATATTGGTGTAATAACACCCATTCACAGTGTAAACTAACAAAACGTGACTGTACTCTGGAACAGTTCATATATTGGTGTAATGTGATGACAGGCAGTCACGGTGTAAACTATTAAAACGTGACTGTACTCTGGAACAGTTCATATATTGGTGTAATGTGATGACAGGCAGTCACGGTGTAAACTATTAAAACGTGCCTGTACTCTGACACAGTTTATATATTGGTGTGATGACAGGCAGTCACAGTGTAAAGTAACAAAACGTGACTGTACTGTAATACAACAATATACAAAATCAACTAAATAGTACAACAATATACAACATTAATCAAAGTAGTACAACAATATACAACATTAACCAAAGTAGTACAACAATATACAACATTAACCAAAGTAGTACAACAATATATAGTATTAACCAAAGTAGTACAACAATATACAACATTAACCAAAGTAGTACAACAATATACAACATCAACCAAAGTAGTACAACAATATATAGTATTAACCAAAGTAG
>NW_013699063.1:0-624 GCF_000517525.1 Limulus polyphemus | reverse complement strand
GTGAGTTTGTGTTCGTAGTTCTTATCATTACCTTCCTATCTAGT
Organism: Limulus polyphemus; assembly: GCF_000517525.1. Lineage (NCBI taxonomy): Eukaryota > Metazoa > Arthropoda > Merostomata > Xiphosura > Limulidae > Limulus > Limulus polyphemus. Next base: position 580 of record NW_013699063.1, on the reverse strand, counting down.
TCAGATGATATTGTAGGAAGACAATACCATTCTATCACTGTGTGAGTTTGTGTTCCTGGTTCTTATCATTACCTTCCATCTAGTTCAGATGATATTGTAGGAAGACAATACCATTCTATCACTGTGTGAGTTTGTGTTCCTGGTTCTTATCATTACCTTCCATCTACTTCAGATGATGTTGTAGGAAGACAATACCATTCAATCACTGTGTGAGTTTGTGTTCCTGGTTCTTATCATTACCTTCCATCTACTTCAGATGATGTTGTAGGAAGATAATACCATTCTATGACTCTAGCGCAATCCTATCCTATGGAACTAAAGATGTAAGAAAACTGTGTGTATATACTTATGTTAACCTCTGCAGATAGGCAATTAAAGATGTAAGAAAACTGTTTGTATATATACTTATGTTAACCTCTGCAGATAGGCAACTAAAGATGTAAGAAAACTGTGTGTGTATATACTTATGTTAACCTCTGCAGACAGGGAACTAAAGATGTAAGAAAACTGTGTGTATATATACTTATGTTAACCTCTGTAGATAGGCAACTAAAGATGTAAGAAAACTGTGTGTGTATAC
>NW_013699062.1:0-624 GCF_000517525.1 Limulus polyphemus | reverse complement strand
TATAAACAAAGAAACAAACCGATCGGTAGTTTGAGAGTAAGTTGTACCTCGGAGTGATAAAACAAAATTCTAAAAAGCACGTTTTACAGGGTTGAGTATTTGTATTAAAACGATCTTGAATGTTCAAAATAGCGAGTCACGTGACAACCATAGTCGATATCAAGTCGCAGTGGAACGTGTTATATCATAACTACATTCTGACATTGTTTGGTCTCACGTAGACAGTGCGATTTCACCAAAAGTGGAGAAACTTTGAAAGTGTATGTAACAGCTCTTTTCGATGCAACTATTCATACAGTCAGATCACAAAAAAATTGTTCAGATCGAGAATTTAGATTTTCCGAAATGGGGATATCACTCGTACTTAATGGTATGGAAAAAAAGGAACATGAATCAACTTTGGGAACGAGGACCATCCAGAACGAGACCTGCATCAAGTTTTACCCCAGCCGTGGTAAGTATGGTGTGGTGTCTTGTAACAGGTAAGAATCTACGAAACAAAGGTCAGTGGCAAAATCCATTTACACGTGCCTAAAGCAACAGAATACAGCACAATCGAGAGGGACCGCTGTCTGGAAAAGCGACAAAATCACATATTCTCAAGTTGCTTACACAACATATCCG
>NW_013699061.1:0-624 GCF_000517525.1 Limulus polyphemus | reverse complement strand
TTAAGATCACCCCAGTGGGTGCAAACTTCCTGAGTGCAATTTCAAAAAATAAGCTCTTTTCAACAAACAATGTTGGCTTGGTGTTGTAGGCTTTCTTATTGGATATTAATAGGTGTCACCACCCTCAGCTAGCTTAGTTAAAGAGCAGGACTTTACCTTTCTAATAATCTCACACTAACAATGAGTTCCAATTTCAATCTTCGTGTAGGAGGAAAAACCCCTACAAAGATAGACACAATTCTAGGATTGAACAAACCTGGAATTTACATTCTCTCTAGTTTCAGAAGGATCCTATATGTATGAGTTTAAAATTACAAATGGCAGTAGGTTGACTATCATATAGCAATAATATCTACACAAGATGAAACAGTAATATATGAACAGTAATATTTTAACTTTAAATGTTAAATAACTTATTATGTTTTTAAATTTAGCTGCAAGTAAGTGAGACACTAAGTACTTGCAATCATTTTCCAAATGCTGTCTTCAGAACAGAACACAAAGAAATCATCAGAGACGTTTATCCTATTAATCCCCCAGATAACCTTGTAAACTTCAATAAGATCACCTCTTACCTTTTTTTTCTCAAGAGGAAATACAAGTTATTAATCTAAGAATGTGTGT
>NW_013699060.1:0-624 GCF_000517525.1 Limulus polyphemus | reverse complement strand
GCTTTCTAGGTTAGTCATTACGGCGAACGTCTTATTTATCAGTTCTTAATGTTGAGATCGTGTCTTTCCTCATTCATTTTTTTTTCCTTGTCTCTGCTGTTTATTGCTGTGCTCCTTGTGTAATTGATTCCATCAGGATATAAAACACTTATAAATAACTATGTGATGTTCATACACGCATGATACTACACACGTGCATTTAGTAGTGGTTCATAATATGGACCGTCCATTTATTCTTCTTGTTATTTTTATTATCGTTGTTCCATTAGTCTACAGCAAAAACGGGCGCGAGTATTACAATTAAACCTGGGAAGTATTACAAAACGGATCATTGTGCATTGCGTAGGGTACTTTTTAAGTTATTTTAACATGCGAGTTAAAATCCAGATTCAAATTTAAGGTTGGGTTAATTACACTTAGTCGAAATCTTCTGCTGAATGTGCAAATTTAAGGTAGTCGTAATATGCACTTACACCCGCGAACTACTAACAAAACTACTTGGTCATATAAAACTTCACGTGTATTCGCGCTCTATACTGTCTTTAGAACATACTTCAACAAACACTTGTGTCATATTGTTCCCTGCTATCCCTGCTGGACAACTAGAAAACATTCCATTCTAAG
>NW_013699059.1:0-624 GCF_000517525.1 Limulus polyphemus | reverse complement strand
TCACAGAGACGTTAGAATGTATACCAGTTTGAAAATAGCAGTTGAAAATATACTATGTCATTGCACAATATCCAGCAATGAATACAAACATCTTGTTAGATAAGAGCAATAAAACAACATCTATATTTATTGATCTGTAACACATATATTTATTGCTTTGTAACACCTATACTTATTGCTCTATAACACCTATATGTATTGCTCTATAACACCTATATATATTTATTGCTCTGATTGCTCTGTAACACCATTGCTCTGTAACATCTATATTTTTGCTTTGTAACACCTATATTTATTGTTCTATAACACCTATATTTATTGTTTTGTAACACCTATATTTATTGCTCTGTAATATCTATACTTCAGAACAATAAATATAGGTGTTATAGAACAATAAATATAGGTGTTACAAAGCAATAAATACTGGTGTTACAGAGTAATAAATATAGGTGTTACAGAGCAATAAGTATAGATGTTACAGAGCAATAAATATAGGTGTTACAAAACAATAAATATAGGTGTTACAAAACAATAAATATAGGTGTTATAGAACAATAAATATAGGTGTTACAGAGCAATAAATATAGGTGTTACAGAGCAATAAATAAGGTGTTACAAAGCAAT
>NW_013699057.1:0-625 GCF_000517525.1 Limulus polyphemus | reverse complement strand
CTTAACACTTCCAATAGATTCTTCTAAACGTTAGTATTTTTTACTCTTATTTGCTACAGATTGCTATGATCAGGCGCATCATCCTTCTTGTAATATTTGATGGTAGAAAAAAGAATAATGAGATCCCTTTTACCCACAACGCGTAGAACTCTTTAAATGATATTATAGCATATTTATATATATCTATAAGCACATTAATAACGAAAAAAACAAACAAATAGGATAACATCTAATGTGACAAACGAAAAGCTATCAGAGGCGTTTTAGGTTTCATCGAAAACATCCAAACATTTAGTGGCACAGGTATGGAAATTGAGACATAAGAGAGATCCTATTAGCTGATACGAACATACGCGTCATGGTAACAAAATAAGGGCTCAGTCTATATAAATATGACAGTACTGTCTGTTGTATGTCCATAACTACTTCGCAAAATTGGTATGGAGGTTCATTAGTTCTATGTGGGGGTGCATACGAATTTTCAGTTTTGCCGTTTTTATGGGTGTTTTTGCGTTGTTTTTTACCACTACTTCACCCTCCTGTTGATAAACTTTCACCAAATTTTGCACGAAGATTTATTGGGTCCATGCAGAGAAACATGCAAATGTGTGTTTTCACATTTTGT
>NW_013699056.1:0-625 GCF_000517525.1 Limulus polyphemus | reverse complement strand
TGTGTGTGTGTGTGTGTGTGTGTGTGTGTGTGTGTGTGTGTGTGTGTGTGTGTGTGTGTGTGTATATGTATATATATATATATGTGTGGGGGATCAGTTTTTTACCTATAATACAAATAAAGTATTATAATACATTTGTGAACTTTTTTGTATTGCCATCTAGTAGCAAGTGAGGTTTAGCAGTTTCATTTCATCAGCGTACAAAGGGTATTTTCATTAACATTTTAATTGACCACCTTCTCAGTAGTTTCCAATACATAATGCAAGATGTACTTCAATTAAATAAGAATCCCAATTCTAAACAATCACAAAATTACAAGGAGCAGCACAGGTTTGGAAATATTTTGTCCCAAGACATGATGAATGACTGGCATGACTGCATAAACGAATATCTACAAGCAAGATTTCTCAGTAAAATGTACTGATCCTTTTGTAAACATAACATTTTCTTGTTGAAACACTTGCCTGTAAAAACTAACATCAATGGTCACAAACAGTCAACAAATGTATAAACACTTCAGCTTCATATATATAATCTAAGAACAAGAGACCATTTGGTTCATCTAAGCCAGTGGTTTCCAAACTTTTTTCACAGACAATACACTAATCCACTTACCTTGATTCG
>NW_013699055.1:0-625 GCF_000517525.1 Limulus polyphemus | reverse complement strand
CGTATACACACACTACACAATTAAGGTTGTAAGGTGGTACCACACAAACACACCAGATAATTGACGTTGTAAGGCGGTACAAACATACAAAATAATTGACGTTGTAAGGTGGTACAAACATACCAAATAATAAATGTTATAAGGTGGTTCAAACACACCAGATAATTAACATTTTAATGTGGTACAAACACACCAGAATATTAACGTTGTAAGGTGTTACAAACACACCAGACAATTAACGTTGTAAGGTGTTAGAAATACACCAGACAATTAACGCTGTAAGGTGTTACAAATACACCAGACAATTAACGGTGTAAGGTGTTACAAACACACCAGACAATTAACGGTGTAAGGTGTTACAAACACAGCAGACAATTAACTTTGTAATGTGTTACAAATACATCAGCTAATTAATGTTGTAAGGTAGTACAAACACACCATATAATTAATGTTGTAAGGTAGTAGAAACACCCCAGATAATTCATGTTGTAAGGTAGTACAAACACATCAAATAATAAATGTTGTAAGGTGGAACAAACACATCAAATAATTCATACTGTAACTTGGTACAAACACATCAAATAATTCATACTGTAACTTCGTACAAACACATCAAATAATAAAT
>NW_013699054.1:0-625 GCF_000517525.1 Limulus polyphemus | reverse complement strand
CAAGTATCATGTTGTAACATGTAACAGTTCACCTAGATTATCAAGTATTATGTTCTAAGTAGTGGTACATGACATTTGAACATTCACCTAGGTGTTTAAGTACTTTTACTAAGTGTTTTGTGTCTCATGATATACCTACATATTTTTAATTTTCATGTCAACACAAAACACACATATCTTGTACACAAATCACATCAATGTTTTGCATCATCTTGAATGCTGTTTTTCTGTTTTAATTATACAGCTGTTGTTACAGCTGAATTTTAAATATAACAAGTGTTTGATATTACGCCTCAAAGACATTATGCTTATAATATTTAAAGATTAATTCAACTCAACATTTATCTTGAATTTCTAACCTATAAAAATAGATTACGAGTTTTGAACACTGTGGTGTTCGATTTTCACCTTAAGATGAGCGATGAAAACAGACGATTCTACCTCGAAGAAACAGAATATTGGGGTTTTACATGATTTAAAGTTTTAATAATGAAGACTGGAAAACATGATGAATCCATGAGAAAATTTTATTTCAATTAAAAATGTAAGAACTTAAAATTATAAGTGGTTGTCAGATATGTTGTTGGTTAAGTAGTAGTGTCTAATTAGAAACATTTTATTGAAG
>NW_013699053.1:0-625 GCF_000517525.1 Limulus polyphemus | reverse complement strand
TGGTAGTAAAGTAACCAAGGCTGAAAATGACAACCAAAATCGTGGTAGTAAAGTAACCAAGGCTGAAAATGACAACCAAAATCGTGGTAGTAAAGTAACCAAGGCTGAAAAATGACAACCAAAATCGTGGTAGTAAAGTAACCAACGCTGAAAATGACAACCAAAATCGTGGTAGTAAAGTAACCAACAGTGAAAATGACAACCAAAATCGTGGTAGTAAAGTAACCAACAGTGAAAATGACAACCAAAATCGTGGTAGTAAAGTAACCAACAGTGAAAATGACAACCAAAATCGTGGTAGTAAAGTAACCAACGCTGAAAATGACAACCAAAATCGTGGTACACAAATTAGTCATTAAAACAAAGGTACTGAAGAAGAGTTGGCAGAACTAAATGGCTAACTCATACTTCCAGTTCATCCACGTGTTGACTACAAGATACATAATATAATATCAAGCTTAGAAACTGTACATTCATATCTATTAATTAAGGAAATTTTCCATTTATTCAAAAAGGAATACTTTAGATATCTTTTGTGTTTAGTAAACATGGTTACATACTTTAGATATCTCTTGTGTTTAGTAAACATGGTTACATACTTTAGATATCTCTTGTGTTTAGTAAA
>NW_013699052.1:0-625 GCF_000517525.1 Limulus polyphemus | reverse complement strand
AATGACAGCAACACTTGACAAATAGTACAACTGCAAGTTGTTCTCTCTTTTTTATATTGCAGTAATTGTATTCAGAAGCCATCAATTCTACTCCAGCATGCAACTTCCACAATACCACTCTGATTCTATTATGCCACAGAATACCACACGTATACTCAGAAGGACTGTGATTTCCTCCTCAACATGTACTCACGAAATACAGTCTTTAGTACGCCACAGAATACCACTCGTATACTCAGAAGGACTGTGATTTCCTCCTCAACATGTACTCATGAAATACAGTCTTTAGTACGCCACAGAATACCACACGTATACTCAGAAGAACTGTGATTTCCTCCTCAACATGTACTCACGAAATACACTGTCTTTAATACGCCACAGAATACCACTACAAACCCTCAGAAGAACTGTGATTTCCTCCTCAACATGTACTCACTGTTCACAAGCCTAGCCTGATCTGCACTGAATGGCTTTCCCACAGAATATCACTATAGTTTCACCTGTTACACAAACAAAACTAACTGATAATTTCCAACTCCACGATACCAATGACTCAACCAAAAACTGGGGACAACTAGCTTCTGTCCACTAGAACTGAGATCAAGATGAGGTCAGATACATGCCT
>NW_013699051.1:0-625 GCF_000517525.1 Limulus polyphemus | reverse complement strand
GATAAGTCTATACTGTTATCTTCTGTCTTGGTATTAATTGTTTATAACCTAGATTAACTAACACAGTATTTTCTTCCGATAACGTGTAACGTTTACACAAACCTTATCTTCTGTCTTTAACACAACGTTTACTCTAGCCTTGTCTCCTTTAACATGAAACTTTTACACAGTATTTTCTTCCGATAACGTGTAACGTTTACACAAACTATACCTTTTACTTGACCTTTATTATAGTTTCTTGGGCTAATACGTAACATTTATATTAGCCTTTTGTGTTAACATGTGATATTTATACTAGCCTTATCTTCTGCTTAACACAACCTAGATTAACTATATCTTCTGTCTTGGTATTAATTGTTTACAGTATAGTCTTATATTCTGCTTAACAAAAGTTTCATGTTAAGGGAGACAAGGCTAGAGTAAACGTTGTGTTAAAGACAGAAGATAAGGTTTGTGTAAATGTTACCAGAAGATAACGACTGTGTAAACGTTACACGTTATCGGAAGAAAATACTGTGTAAAAGTTTCATGTTAAGGGAGACAAGGCTAGAGTAAACGTTGTGTTAAAGACAGAAGATAAGGTTTGTGTAAATGTTACCAGAAGATAACGACTGTGTAAACGTTA
>NW_013699050.1:0-625 GCF_000517525.1 Limulus polyphemus | reverse complement strand
GGTTTTTATTCATTTCTAGCAAGACTTTTTGAACCTACGTGTTTTTCTAACATCATGTAAATGGACTTACGTGTACCTTTGTATTAAAGGGACACATGCTGTGCAAGCCAAAAAACAACAACGCATAAGTAGAAAACAACAAATCCTTTTGTTTCTGTCAATCTATGAAGTCTAAACATTTGAGGTTTTGATGACAAGAAACTATTTTAAATCGTTTTGGAGTTCATAAAACTGATGTTATAGGGTTGTATATCCTTAACAGTTTGTGTGAAGTTAAAATTATAATATGCATGTTTTCACTCATGCTTCTTCATTCTTAACTGATGGTTCATGTTATATATACATATTTCATGAAAATTACGCCTTTTACATCTCTAAGTATAATGTTTAGTATTTTTCAAACAAATTATTTGTCACTTTGGATAGAAATGCGGTCGAACATATTTCCAATGAGGCTGAGTTAGCCCATTAATTTGACTCAGGCTGTTCTTGTTCTCCTGGGCAGTTGAAACAGCCTTCCAATCAAGTACAATTAACCCTTTTGATTTAGGCTATTTCCCCTGTGTTACGTATTAGAATTTCAAATAGTCCGAAACCGAGCTAACTGATAATTTAAATTTAGTAG
>NW_013699049.1:0-625 GCF_000517525.1 Limulus polyphemus | reverse complement strand
CTTGTGAGTTGAGGTTGATCATTGTTTCTTATATGTAGAAGAAAATTTAAAATATCTTCACTGGATTTTCCAGAGAAAGATTACAATAAGAATAGGCATTATTGTCTGTGAAAGTAGAAGTTTTGAATTAACTTTTTGGTGTTAATTCAGTCTGTATTAACTATAGAGGCAAAAACAAATGAAAACAGTTATTGTAAGAGCTGACTAATAGTGGTTGATAGGATTGAAATTGATAAATGCTATGTATGAAAAAATCTGCATCTAATCTTCATTATCTTTGCACCAATGTGTCTGCTTCCCAGTCAGTTATATGTAGGCTTCTGACATTTTACCCATTGTCCATAGGAGAATAATTTGTGGATTTTTTCTACCATGCCTTTTTGGTAATTTAGGATATGATCTTTAGCTTTAGAAATAAAACATTATTTTTCAGATATTTTTACTAACAGAGGTCTTGATTTTATGTAGTAATCTCTGAAAGATCATATTACTAGACCTTCCCCTGTTAATGTGTAAGCTCAGTGTGAACAAAACCCACTGCAAGATTCTGTAGTTTCATATTGCTAGTCAGAGTTTTTGTAAAGCAAAAAACAACTGTTAAATAAGTAAGCAAGTGGGGGTGACC
>NW_013699048.1:0-625 GCF_000517525.1 Limulus polyphemus | reverse complement strand
GCTTCAACACACTTTACAGTATGTAGGTGCTTCAACACAATTTACACTATGTAGGTGTTTCAACACACTTTACAGCACGTAGGTGCTTCAACACATTTTACAGCATGTACGTGCTTCAACACACCTTACAGTATGTAGGTGCTTCAACACATGTTATATTCTCTGCAGTCCAACGCTTTTAATTCGAATAAAATCTGAGAATTGAGAGCTCAAATTAAGTACATGTTTCTATTGTTTACACAATACAACTGTTAAGGCATATTGTACATAATGATACAGTTCAATTTTAGTTAAAACTACGTTGAGGCACAGAAACAAATTAATTCCCAACTCTATCAAACGCACATTTCGAGTTTAATTAAAGTCCATTACTCCAAGTTCCTTGAAATAGGTAAACTTCTGGATTCAGGGCATAAGCCAACTTTAACGACGTTATCTATCAGAATATCGGCTACAGCGTCATTAGCGTGCACGCTTTCTAGATTTGGTAACGTGTGAAGTAGTATTGGGAAGTTACTTTAAGTTAGTGAAGCACCAACGTTGTTGTTGTTTTCGTTCACAACAACTAGTAACTCCGTTTTCATAGGTTACGGCATGTACAGGAAATACTGGTGAATAATTTCCA
>NW_013699047.1:0-625 GCF_000517525.1 Limulus polyphemus | reverse complement strand
GGGCCTTGTCTTATAGAAAAGTTATCAATCCGTCCGTGTTGTGGTGCTGTTCTTTTTTTTATCAGACGAACAAAACTGATAGTAGATGGCGCTATTTCTTTGATTTAATTTTGAAACTCCAGGTTGTGGATAAACTCCAGTTAAAGAATGAAGGAAGAAATGACACATAAAATCGATTCCTGTTAATGGTTAAATGGCAATCCTTGCGGTCAAAGACAGAGAAACGTGAGATGTATATAAAAAAAAGTAACGATTTATTTTGTTTTAGTCAATTTTGCTGGTCGCGTTTTTTTTTTGTCGAATCGAGTCTTTAAATTAAAAACTGAAAGCTTTTTATGGGTTTTTTTTTTTCTCGGAAGTAATTTCTAAGAACCTTGAATTAATTAATTGACCCAGTTCAAAGATGGAGATGCAATAAACACTGTGAAATGTTACAGAAACTTAAACTGGAATTTTAAACCAAAACGGCCAGGTGTAGCAGTCAATAATTTGAACTATTGACCAACCTACCAAGAGTTATCTTTATCCGGTCTTTTGAACTGAAGAAAGGGTTTGAATGCAATAAACACTGTGAAATGTTACAGAGACTTTTTGGGACGAAATCAAATTAGACTTTAAAGCACGG
>NW_013699046.1:0-625 GCF_000517525.1 Limulus polyphemus | reverse complement strand
AACCTATCAAAGATTAACAATAATAATATTTTACAAAATATTGTAAGGATAATGAATTTTTAAAATATCATTTGTTTCTATATGCCAGAAATGGGAAACCTAACAATTCATATAAAGTAATACACAAAATGAAATTACACTTAAGTATTCGACATCTGTATGCTTATTCATAGAGCAACATTGGAGAAGAATACTTGATTATAGTCTTTCAACTAGGTTATTAAAACAAAAATATTATGCCGTTTCTAACTTTTTGTATAGCGATCGAACTTACGATATTCGGTATTTTTAACCTGATCATCACATAGATTATACGGCCAGGTCAGAGGTCATAGTGAACAAATAGCCGTCTCTAACTTTTAGCTAAACACAAAAGAAAGTGCAACTAAACGAGAGCACCTACTGACTGCATAGATAATGCAGAGTGTGTTCATAAGCATAGTGCTGGCTCGAACCTTGGACTTCCTGATCTGCAGCAGACTCGCTAATTCTATATGCCAGAAGACATGTGCCATTAAGGGTGTGCTTTAAAAGTTACTATGTTGCCATCTAAGGATAACCTAGAAAAGGTTGCACAAAAGTAATAAAATGACTTAATTATATCAGATTAATTGCTAAAGGTTTT
>NW_013699045.1:0-625 GCF_000517525.1 Limulus polyphemus | reverse complement strand
TTGTTTATAACAATATGATTATTAATGATTTATTTCAATATTTGTCTTTAACATTCCCATTTAAAAATCGGTGATAACAGTTTTTAACTATTTTTTGTAAATGTTAGAACCAACTTGAAATGAACCACGCAGAAGCTCCTCACAGTATGACTGGGTGAAATTTCTGCTATATTTATAACTTTTCTTTTTCTTCTAAATTCAGCTTAACTTAGTTATAGCTGAAATGAACCTGTCTTTGAGAAAACTAATAACTCAACTCTATTTTTTTATTTTGAGTTCTGCATATATTTAATATTTTTCTTTTGTTAAATAGTTTTGAAACTGCCTTTTAAATCCCCTATGTTTAAAAAATCTCTTCATGCAATAATTTTTTAATAATGGTTCAGGAATCATTAAATTTAAAATTCATTTTAGAAATCTAGTATATCAAGTAGGAAAAAATCAAATAAAATTTAGCGTATACTGAATCTTTGTTAAACTATCTGATATTTGTAAGATGATAATGGTCAAAACTTTTATTCCGAGTTCACTGCCATGTATTTCCAATGGACTAATCTTAAATTAAATTTGTTTTATTCTTAATCTTTCTTGAATATATTATTACATATTTGTTTCGGTGTTGTTC
>NW_013699044.1:0-625 GCF_000517525.1 Limulus polyphemus | reverse complement strand
AATGTTGAACAGAATGAAGCCACAACTGATAATGAGGTAGTAGAAAATTATGAACAGAATGAAGCCACAAGTGATAATGAAGTAATAGAAGATGAAGAACATAATGAAATAATAATTGATAATGAGGTAATAGAAACTGATGGTCAGATTCATACCACATGTGATAATGAAGAAGATGATGAATATAATGAAACCACAGGTGATAATCAGGTAGTAGAAGATGATGAAAACAATGAAACCACAAGTGATAATGATGTAATAGAAGATGATGAAAGGAATGAAGCCACAAGTTATAATGAGGTAATAGAAGATGATGAACGGAATGAAACAACAAGTGATTATGATGTAATAGAATGTAATGAACAGAGTAAAATCACAAGTGATAATGATGTAATAGAAGATGAAAAACACAATGAAATGACGAGTGATAATGAGGTAATTGGATATGATGAACAGAATGAAATCACAAGTGATAATGAAGTAATAGAAGATGAAGAACAGAATGAAGCCACAAGTGATAATGAGGAAATAACAAATCATGATCAGATTGATACCACATGTGATAATGAAGAAGATGATGAACAAAATGAAACCACAAGTGATAATGAGGTAATAGAAGATGATG
>NW_013699043.1:0-625 GCF_000517525.1 Limulus polyphemus | reverse complement strand
GTTGTAGACAAAATCAAAATTAAAGTTACCAAGGATTTCAATGAAGTAGTGTTTCCTAAGCCTTACGTTAGATTTATGTATTAGGCTTAATGCTTAAATTAGACTACAAATAGACCTACTATTACTAATGTTAGAGTCAAATAATAGTTAATTACACGAGAATAAGTGTGTACGCATAGTATTTAAGTTAATATTTTTTTACTTGTTAGATACTTTGTTACAACATGCGAAAAGTTACAACATGAATAGAAAAATAGAAATGTGAAAAACGTTTAAAAATGTAGCAATAACTAAAATGCTGAAAATTCTTCCATTTGCTTTTACGACGCTTTTTAACATTAGAAATAACATGTAAACATTGTCCATGTTGTGTATAAAGAAATATTAGGGGGAAAAAATGTGCTTTTTAATCTGAATAACATCGTTGTTAGTTAATTTAACACCCCCTCATTTTTGACGGGCTATACACTAGTTAATTAATAATAAATACTTCCCAGCAAAATGTGAAGAGCATGATATCTACTATATCGGGGGTCTGGTATGGTCTGATGGTTAGGGCTCTCGACTCGCAAGCTGTGAGTCGAAAGTTCGAATCCTTCAACCGAACATGCTGACCCTTTCAACC
>NW_013699042.1:0-625 GCF_000517525.1 Limulus polyphemus | reverse complement strand
GTAGGAGGAGAGTTACTAGAATGGTTACATGGATGGCTCTCCTCCTACAGGATAACCCTTCCTTCCATCCATGTACACATTCTAGTAGCTCTCCTCCTACAGGATAACCCATCCATGTAACCATTCTAGTAGCTCTCCTCCTACAGGATAACCCATCCATGTAACCATTCTAGTAGCTCTCCTCCTACAGGATAACCCTTCCATCCATGTAATCATTGTAGTAACTCTCCTCCTCTAGGATAACCCTTCCATCCATGTAATCATTCTAGTAAGTTACATGGATGGAAGGGTTATCCTGTAGGAGGAGAGTTACTACAATGATTACATGGATGGGTTATCCTGTAGGAGGAGAGTTACTACAATGATTACATGGATGGAAGGGTTATCCTGTAGGAGAAGAGCTACTAGAATGTTTACATGGATGGAAGGGTTATCCTAGAGGAGGAGAGCTACTAAAATGGTTACGTGGATGGAAGGGTTATCCTGTAGGAGGAGAGTTACTAGAATGGTTACATGGATGGAAGGGTTATCCTAGAGGAGGAGAGTTACTACAATGATTACATGGATGGAAGGGTTATCCTGTAGGAGGAGAGCTACTAGAATGGTTACATGGATGGGTTATCCT
>NW_013699041.1:0-625 GCF_000517525.1 Limulus polyphemus | reverse complement strand
TTTCCTGATAATTTGATGGTAAAACATATGATTTCACAAACAACGTAGGAAATAAAAGTTAATTTTCAAACCTTAACATCATATTTCAATGCATGAAAAGTACAGGTGAAAGTTTAAATCTTAATATGATGTTTTCAGCGTGAAATTAGTAAACGTCGTTCAGACTTTAGTAGGAAATTTTAACCGTGTTCAGACTTTAGTAGGAAATTTTAACCGTGTTTAGACTTTAGTAGCAAATTTTAACCGTGTTTAGACTTTAGTAGCAAATTTTAACCGTGTTCATTTCTTAGTAGGAAATTTTAACCGTGTTCAGACTTTAGTAGGAAATTTTAACCGTGTTCAGACTTTAGTAGGAAATTTTAACCGTGTTCAGCTCTTAGTAGGAAATTTTAACCGTGTTCAGACTTTAGTAGCAAATTTTAACCGCGTGAAAAGTTTGTTTGTTTGTAATTAAGCACAAAGCTACACAATGGAATATCAGTGTCTGACCACCACGGATATAAAAACCTGGTTTCTAGCGTTGTAACTCCGCAGACATACCGCTATGCCACTGGGGGACCGTGTGAAAAGTAAATAGTTAAAGTTAAGATCTTAGTAGCAAATTTGAATCGAACTAAAGTAAAAA
>NW_013699040.1:0-625 GCF_000517525.1 Limulus polyphemus | reverse complement strand
AATAAACAGCCATCTCATACTACAATAAACAGCCATCTCATACTACCAATAGACAGCCATCTCATACTACAATAAACAGCCATCTCGTACTACAATAAACAATTTCACAAGTTTGAAAATAGTTTTCTGTTCGGTACTAAAAGTCATTTTTTTTATATCCAAATTAGACCATAAATACAATTTATAATCTCTGCTTCCGAAAACCCTAGTAAAATACTTCTTGGTAAAGTCAATGAAGTATCACCTTGAGATTCGCCATCATCATCTTCAGCGAATCATGAAGAATCAATGAACCATTTCTGTACGTCATTATAGTTATTTCCGAACTTACCCCCAAACAACAATAAAAACTAAACGTTAAGTTTACTGTCCAACATCACATAGAACTATCTTAAGAAAATAACTTACCAGTGTAATATATAAATTAATTACATGTATGTGAGTTGATGTATGTACCCCCAAACAACAATAAAAACTAAACGTTAAGTTTACTGTCCAACATCACATAGAACTATCTTAAGAAAAAAACTTACCAGTGTAATATATAAATTAAGTACGTGTATGTGAGTTGATGAATGCTACTTACCAGTGTAATATATAAATTAAGTACGTGTATGTGAGTTGA
>NW_013699039.1:0-625 GCF_000517525.1 Limulus polyphemus | reverse complement strand
GGTAAACAACACAGATATTATAATACATTCATACAGGAAATACATTCATACAAGAATATAATATCTGTGTTGTTGAGAATATCTGTGTTGTCATACAGGAATACAGGAAGAGAAGATCTGTGTTGTTTACATGAAGATCTGTGTTGTACACATTCATCTTCCTGTACGAATGTCTATAATATATGTGTTGTAATTCATACAGGAAGAGAAGATCTGTGTTGTTTACATTCATACAGGAAGTGTACAACACAGATCTTCTCTTCCTGTACGAATGTCTACAACACAGATCTTCTCTTCCTGTATGAATATGTACAACACAGATCGTCTCTTCCTGTATGAATGTAAACAACACAGATCTTCTCTTCCTGTATGAATGTGTACAACACCGATCTTATCTTCCTGTGTGAATGTATACAACACAGATATTATATTCCTGTATGAATGTATACAACAAAGATATTCTCTTCCTATATGAATGTAAACAACACATATCTTCTCTTCCTGTATGAATGCAAACAACACAGATCTTCTCTTCCTGTATGAATGTGTACAACACCGATCTTATCTTCCTGTATGAATGTAGACAACACAGATATTATATTCCTGTATGAATGTATACAACAAA
>NW_013699038.1:0-625 GCF_000517525.1 Limulus polyphemus | reverse complement strand
TATAACTTTAACGGTGTAATATCAGCACCTCACTGTGTTCAATTGAAACTAAAATTAATATATTGTTTTCTTATAACTCAACCACAAGTCAGGATTATTTTTTTCAGCGCTAAGTTACATAATAGAATATCAGTTCTTTTGTAACACCCCGGCTCAGCAGTAAATTTGAGAGTTAATAATATTAAAAATCGAGATTTACTACCAACAGTGGACTCAGTTCGGGGGCTGTTTTTGTTTGTTTTATCAATTCCCCGTCTGTTTTGGCTTTGGGTGATGTTGACTGCAAAATATTGGGATTTAGCCGTCAATTTTCTAACGCACTCACAGCTCCAAAGTGCGGAGTGAGAATTTTTTTCCGGGATGCGAGCACGGAACTCTCAAGATCCGTAATCCAGCACCTTAATCATTGGGTTACGCTTGGTATTTAGTATAATTCTTTTGGCTTTGAGCTAATTGAATTTGTTAAAGAAAAAGTAAATATTAATTATGTATTTATTTATTTGTTGATTTTTATTTTGAAAAATGATGCTTTGCTCTGCATTTTTTGTCATTCGACCCTTTTTTCTATATTTGTATTTTGTTGTAAATATTCTATTATTCGATGAATTTAAAACTTCCACGAAAT
>NW_013699037.1:0-625 GCF_000517525.1 Limulus polyphemus | reverse complement strand
TCATTGTTATTCCTGTATAACTTTTTAAGTGTGTTCTCTCACCAATCCACCACCATAAATCAATCATACCGTGAAAGTATCTTTAAACTACGTAACCTGAATATAAAAATCATCATATTTCCTTCCTCGGTATTACCCATTAAAGTCAGTATTGCTGTTCATTTTGGTGGCGACATCTTACGGAGGAAAAGTGATGTATATGATCTGGATTTGTGGGCTCTTTGCTACATTTCCTCTTATTTTTGTTTGTATTCCAGCTCCTGTTGCTGAAGTTTTTGGAACGAAACACACTGCTGACATTTTTGGAATGGCACTTTTTACATGAGTAAGAGTAGAGCAAGGATTACCAATATGTTTTTATTACCGAATCGTAACTTTGCAGATATTCAAGTAAATGTTTCGCTAGAGAAATGATTCGTGAAAGTAGATAATTTTGTTTAAAGACCAACTGTCTTACGGAAGGTTTACTTACATTAAAAATATTATCTTCTAGATTTGAAAATATCAGAAATAAAGTTAGTAGCTTGCTACAATACATAAGATAAACCGTTCGAGTTTTAACTGATAATTCATGACTTTTTATTCCAGTCAGCTTGTTTCTTTCTCTGGTCTTTAGTCCTCCATC
>NW_013699036.1:0-625 GCF_000517525.1 Limulus polyphemus | reverse complement strand
AAAGTCCTAAACAATACTAGATCCACAACTGTTGCCTCTTGAGACTGTAGTATTGTCACATACATTAACAGCTAGTACCATAACCTAAAGTCCTAAACAATACTAGATCCACAAATGTTGCCTCTTGAGACTGTAGTATTGTCACATACATTAACAAATAATAATCCAATTCTGCCTACCTGGTCGTTCAGTGGTAAGCTGGAGGACTTATGACGCTACAGTCGACACAGTACTGATAACCTATTGTGTAGATTTGTTTTTAATAACAAAACAAACTAACCAATTCGATATCTCGGACGTTTCAAACCTAACGATATATTCTGTAAACGTCTCTCCAGAAACTTTAAACAGAATTTGGAACAAAACGTTACTTTTGCAAATATTGCTATGAGTGAAAATTAAAGTCACTGGAGATGTGGAACGAGTCTACTTTTTCTCAGTTCAGTGTTATGTTATTTTTATTCCCCAGTTTTGAATTTGAACAAGAGAATCAATCAGTTTCATGATGATAAAAAAGTTACGATGAAAGTGGCAGATCTTTTAGGAGTCAATAACACAGGTCTGCGATGGTTTTATTGTCTTGAAATTTTTACTTGTTCTACAGTACGCTGAATCTGAAAATAAT
>NW_013699035.1:0-625 GCF_000517525.1 Limulus polyphemus | reverse complement strand
GCTGTACCTTAAACATTGCTGTCATATATAAGACAATGCTGTAGCTGTACCTTAAACATTGTTGTCATATAGAAGACAATGCTGTAGCTGTACGTTAAACATTGCTGTCATATATAAGACAATGCTGTAGCTGTACCTTAAACATTGCTGTCATATACAAGACAATGCTGTAGCTGTACGTTAAACATTGCTGTCATATGTAAGACAATGCTGTAGCTGTACCTTAAACATTGTTGTCATATGTAAGACAATGCTGTAGCTGTACCTTAAACATTGTTGTCATATGTAAGACAATGCTGTAGCTGTACCTTAAACATTGTTGTCATATGTAAGACAATGCTGTAGCTGTACCTTAAACATAGTTGTTATATACAAGGCAATGCTGTAGCTGTACCTTAAACATTGTTGTCATATGTAAGATAATGCTGTAGCTGTACCTTAAACATTGTTGTCATTTACAAGACAATGCTGTAGCTGTACCTTAAACATTGTTGTCATATACAAGACAATGCTGTAGCTGTACCTTAAACATTGTTGTCATATACAAGACAATGCTGTAGCTGTACCTTAAACATTGTTGTCATATATAAGACAATGCTGTAGCTGTACCTTAAACATTGTTGTC
>NW_013699034.1:0-625 GCF_000517525.1 Limulus polyphemus | reverse complement strand
TGGACTTGTATTACCTCAAGTGTAACATTCACGCTAAACAAATATCGCTTTGAAGCTACAGATGGAGTTAAGACTTATTACTCGCGTTGGTTTTTCCTGATAACAGTCTGTCGGTAGTATGTGACTAACATAAAGTAGTTATGTAGATCATAACTAAAAAGTAAAGTTTAAATTAGTCAAACTGACTAGAAATACGTGACATCAGTACAAAAAAACTATCAGCTACGTACATTTCCTGTGAACCGTGTTGTCGGTCGTAAACCCAGTATAACCTCCTAAAACTCGGCCAGCTTAGGAAACTTACACCGAACCTCATTTGACATACTTGTCCTGAGTTTTAAAGAGAAGACAAAAACAGACTGGTCGGATTCACTTTGTATTTCTTAGAAGAAATATGTTTGTTTTTCTAAAGTTTCAAAAGGGGAAGTATACAATGTGAAATTTATAGGCTTTAAGGATGACGCCATTCTTTTATTTCATGACGACTTTATCTATCTGCTTGTCAGTCTGTCTGTCATATTCTCTGAATGAATTGTGTTATGTGTTCCCCTCTTTGTGGCAGCTGTTGTCCGAGTTGGAATTTTGTTTTACGTTTATAGTATATATATATATATATATATATATA
>NW_013699033.1:0-625 GCF_000517525.1 Limulus polyphemus | reverse complement strand
CTCTTGGTTAACAAATATAATACTAATAAACTAGAGTATTATCTATGTTAACAAATCTAATACTAGCAAAATGGAGTATTTTGTAGGTTAACAAATATAATATTAACAAAATGGAGTATTTTGTAGGTTAACACATCTAATACTAACAAAATGGAGTATTTTGTAGGTTAACAAATATAATATTAACAAAATGGAGTATTTTGTAGGTTAACACATCTAATACTAATAAAATGGAGTATTTTGTAGGTTAACAAATATAATACCAATAAAATGGAGTATTATTTAGGTTAACAAATCTAATACTAATAAAATGGAGTATCATGTAGTCACTTCATTTTGGATGTAGTTAACCGAATTAAGATACTAAGTTCTCATTCTCCAGATCCATGAGTTGTTTGGCATCATATTCATTTTCAAAACCATCCGGAGGCTCAACGCTAAGTCTGAAAGCTTATAATGCTAAGAATCGAGTTTTGATACCTATGATGGGCAGAGCACATGTAGCACATTTTGTAACTTTGTGCTTAACAACAAACAAAATCGATAAAATCCCATATTAGAGTCTCACTCCTGTCTCGTCTGGCAGACGACTTTCTTTCAAGCTGAAAATAGGCTAAATGGGAAG
>NW_013699032.1:0-625 GCF_000517525.1 Limulus polyphemus | reverse complement strand
CGTGGATTTATAACGACACGTGTATGTGTTAAATTAGACTCTCGTGGATTTATAACGACACGTGTATGTGTTAAGCCACTTCGTTCATTCATGCATACTTTACAAGGTTAAACCAGTAGGGAATTTCCTTTAAAATAACTGTTAAATTCGTAAACCAACCCCTACCATATTTAATTAAATTTCGTGGAATCTGGTTTCTTTATAAGTTACATCAATACCTGGTTCTCGTAACTAAAGCTATTTATTGTTAATTGTTGTTTTATTGTAGATTGGTATATTAGCGGTGTTTTTTTTTATTTCTTGTTTTTATAGGTAGATGGCGTGTTAGCGGTTCACGAGTTTCACGTGTGGCAACTGACTGGAGATAGAATAATTGCTTCAGCTCATGTTACGTGCCGTAATTTATCCGAATACATGGAAGTTGCTGAAAAAATGAAGGAATTCTTTCATGAAGAAGGGATTCATTCAACGACAATTCAACCAGAGTTTTCTGAGGAAGAAATCCTGGTAAAACTTTTCATTTACTCAAATTATCATAAACAAAATCAACCATAAGCTTGAGGGCTAACAAGCTAAAAATTGGGTTTCGATACCCATTGTGGGCACAGCGCAGATAGCCCATTTT
>NW_013699031.1:0-625 GCF_000517525.1 Limulus polyphemus | reverse complement strand
TGTTTTCAATAGTACATGTAATTAACATAATAAACAGTGTTTTCAATAGTACATGTAATTAACATAATAAACAATTAATTGTCTTCAATAGTACATGTAATTAACATAATAAACAAGGACTGTTTTCAATAGTACATCTAATTAACATAATAAACAATGTTTTCAATAGTACATCTAATTAACATAAAAACAAGGACTTTTAAATAGTACATCTAATTAACATAATAAACAAGGACTGTTTTCAATAGTGCATCTAATTAACATAATAAACAAGGACTTTTCAATAATGCATCTAATTAACATAATAAACAAGGACTGTTTTCAATAGTACATCTGATTAAGATATAGTTGTTTTTCAAATGTGACTTGAAGATCCCACGATAGCAAAATCTTAGAATGTAAGCATTGATTTAAATGTAATACTTGAATAGCCTAGTGTAGGTTTTGTTATGCTGAACATGTAGTTCGTTCATCTCATCTAACACTATTGAACAAAATATTACTGTGTGGTAGCTTAAGAAATAACCAAGTACTAGTTACCTAATCTCTGCAGTAATAGAGGTTTGAGGATCTAGTATGTAAGGGGACAAGTGTAAGAAATAACCAAGTAATAGTTACCTAATCT
>NW_013699030.1:0-625 GCF_000517525.1 Limulus polyphemus | reverse complement strand
TAGTCAGTTTCCAGTAATATAAATATGACCCATTTTGCTTTAGCTAGTATTTCTAATTTAGCCTTGTTAAACACTTTAGAAGCAGATTATTCATCAGGTAACTGTAAATTCAACAGGTGTTTCCCAAGTATTACCTGCAAGTAAGTAATCATTATTTATAATGTATATAGAATCTGTAATGAATAGCTTTAGTACATGGTACATTTCCCACTGTACAATGCCTTGACATGACAACAGATTATGTACAAAACAAGTTCATTTACATGGTACATTTCCCAACTGTACAATGCCTTGACATGACAACAGATTATGTATAAAACAAGTTCATTTACATGGTACATTTCCCAACTGTAGAATGCCTTGACATGACAACAGATTATGTATAAAACAAGTTCATTTACATGGTACATTTCCCAACTGTACAATGACTTGACACGACAACAGATTATGTACAAAACAAGTTCATTTACATGATACATTATGCCACTGTAAAATGACTTGACATGACAACAGATTATGTATAAAACAAGATCATTTACATGTTTATTTTAATTCCCAACTGTACAATGACTTGATACGACAACAGATTATGTATAAAACAAGTTCATTTACATGATACATTATG
>NW_013699029.1:0-625 GCF_000517525.1 Limulus polyphemus | reverse complement strand
CACTACCAGTTTAAGGTAAATAATGACATAACAATACCAGTCTAAGGTAAATAATGACATAACAATACCAGTCTATTGTAATAATGACATAACAATACCAGTCTATTGTAATAATGACATAACAATACCAGTCTATTGTAATAATGACATAACAATACCAGTCTATTGTAATAATAACATAACACTACCAGTCTATTGTAATAATGACATAACAATACCAGTCTAAGGTAAATAATGACATAACAATACCAGTCTAAGGTAAATAATGACATAACAGTACCAGTCTAAGGTAAATAATGATATAACACTACCAGTTTAAGGTAAATAATGACATAATAATACCAGTCTATTGTAATAATGACATAACAATACCAGTCTAAGGTAAATAATGACATAACAATACCAGTATATTGTAATAATAATAACATAACAATACCAGTCTAAGGTAAATAATGACATAACAATACCAGTCTAAGGTAAATAATGACATAACAATACCATTCAAAGATAAATAAATACATAACACTACCAGTCAAAGGTAAATAATGACATAACACTATTAGTTTATTGTAAATAATGACATAACAATACCAGTCAAAGGTAAATAATGACATAACACTACCAG
>NW_013699028.1:0-625 GCF_000517525.1 Limulus polyphemus | reverse complement strand
GAACTAACTTGGCTGTATGTTTCCTAGAAATGGAAGTGTCTGAATGATGCACAAGACAGAGTTCTGTGACCTGAAGCACCTTTACTTTCCTGGAAGTTTCCATAAAAAGGAGTTTGAGACCTTCGATTTATAACTTAAAAAGTAGGACACCCCGTGACCTTTTTCTCAACGTAGTCTTAGTCCAGTGAATATATTATTTGTTTTTACTTACAACAGCCTTGTAGGTTGGAAAACTAGTTTCTCGCAATAACGTTTCACTCAGTACATCTATTCTTATATACAATCACTAAAGTATATTTCTGACAGCACGGCGACATAATATGAAGGTGGGTGGTGTTTGACTAATATCTGATCTATAAACTATAAATGCAGAGAATGAGAGCGTCAGTGATGTCGACTTCTCCGTCCTTGTAACAACGTGACCAGTACCGTCAATGACGAGACTTTGATCGACCGCTACACCTAATATAATTGGTCACAGTCAAATTCACGTAGCACTTCATGGTACACTCATCGAGCGCACGTGCACGCTTATTAAACTTTTTCCGTTGGAAAATAGCTGAAACTATCCTTAATAGATAAGGTACAGGTGAGTTAGGGGCTATGTGCATGATATGAGTAAGTT
>NW_013699027.1:0-625 GCF_000517525.1 Limulus polyphemus | reverse complement strand
GATATCGTCCTAAACTTTCAAGAAGGTCCTAATGATTGAACCACTCTCATCAGTTGATGGTATCGTCCTAAACTTTCAAGAAGGTCCTAATGATTGAACCACTCTCATCAGTTGATGGTATCGTCCTAAACTTTCAAGAAGGTCCTAACGATTAAGCCACTCTCATCAGGTGATGGTATCGTCCTAAACTTTCTAGAAGGTCCTAATGATTAAGCCACGCTCATCTGATGATGGCATCGTCCTAAACTTTCAAGAAGGTTTAATCATTAGGATCATCTGATGAGAGTGGTGGTATCGTCCTAAATTTTCAAGGAGGTCTTAATCATTGAGCCACTCTCATCAGATGATGGTATCGTGCTAAACATTCAAGAAGGTCCTAATGATTAAGCCACTCTCATCAGATGATGGTATCGTCCTAAACTTTCAAGAAGGTCCTAATGATTAAGCCACTCTCATCAGATGATGGTATCGTTTCCTAAACTTTCAAGAAGGTCCTAATGATTAAGCCACTCTCATCAGATGATGGTATCGTCCTAAACTTTCAAGAAGGTCCTAATGATTAAACCATTCTCATCAGATGATGGTATCGTCCTAAACTTTCAAGAAGGTCCTAATGATTAAGACA
>NW_013699026.1:0-625 GCF_000517525.1 Limulus polyphemus | reverse complement strand
AAAGATGATGGGCAAAGTGCTGTATTATAAAGTAGAATACCATGAAGATGATGGGCAAAGTGCTGTATTATGAAGTAGAATACCATGAAGATGATGGACAAAGTGCTGTATTATAAAGTAGAATACCATGAAGATGATGGACAAAGTGTTGTATTATAAAATAGAATACCATGAAGATGAAGGACAAAGTGCTGTATTATAAAATAGAATACCATGAAGAAGAAGGACAAAGTATTGTAAACTTTATAATACAGCACTTTGTCCTTCATCTTCATGGTATTCTACTTTATAATTACCGGGCAGTACTTTACGTATGAAGGATTTCCACGCATTAGAGAAATGGGCTACAAGTGATATGTCGTCATAAATGCGATACGCGGCGCCACGGGCGACATGCTTAAGACACGTATATTTGGTTCAAGGTACATTCCCGACCATTCAACAGTGAAATGCCGCCACTGGTAGACCTATTTGTTTCACCTTCGATACTTTATCTTCATTTTGGTGGTTTTCTACTTCATAATACAGCACTTTGCCCATCATCTTCATGGTATTCTTCAGTAGTACAAGGTGTAAAGTACTGCCCGGTAATCAGTAGTACAAGGTGTAAAGTACTGCCCGGTAA
>NW_013699025.1:0-625 GCF_000517525.1 Limulus polyphemus | reverse complement strand
AATATATACAACCATCCTAGAGAAGTGAATAAAGTGTGTCTATACAGCCAACCTAGAGATAGTTATACAATAAAGTGTGTCTATACAGCAAATCTAGAGATAGCTGTACAATAAAGTGTGTCTATACAACCAACCTAGAGATAGCTGTACAATAAAGTGTGTCTATACAGCAAATCTAGAGATAGCTGTACAATAAAGTGTGTCTATACAACCATCCTAGAGAAGGCTGTACAATACAGTGTGTCTATACAACCAACCTAGAGATAGCTGTACAATAAAGTGTGTCTATACAGCAAATCTAGAGATAGCTGTACAATAAAGTGTGTCTATACAACCAACCTAGAGATAGCTGTACAATAAAGTGTGTCAATACAACCATCCTAGAGAAGGCTGTACAATAAAGTGTGTCTATACAACCAACCTAGAGATAGCTGTACAATAAAGTGTGTCTATACAACCAACCTAGAGATAGCTGTACAATACAGTGGTTCTATACAGCAAATCTAGAGATAGCTGTACAATAAAGTGTGTCTATACAACCAACCTAGTGATAGCTGTACAATACAGTGGGTCTATACAGCAAATCTAGAGATAGCTGTACAATAACGTAGGTCTAGACAGCCAA
>NW_013699024.1:0-625 GCF_000517525.1 Limulus polyphemus | reverse complement strand
TTTCTAGCAAGTTAGAACAGATATCTAACATTGTTTCTTTAGGTTGTGAATGATGGTTAGCTGTTCTAGCAAGTTATAATAGATATGGAAGATCGTCTCTTTAGGCTGTGGATGATGTTTAGCTGTCCTAGCACTTAGATTGAAAGCAGTTCATCATGCAGCTAACAACCCATAAACACGTGCGGCTGATTTTCAATACCCTGCTATGATTGGCTGGCTTCCTTAAGTGCAATAGCTATCAACATTTGTGTAATAGGTAAGTATCTTCTTGAAGGTTGAATCATGAAGTTTATATTTGTGAATGTAGAACATGCTCTGAACGATCGTTAATTTACTATTCAGATCACAGAAATCGAAGGTCATCACATGCCTTATTCCGTAACAATGAACAGTAGTGAAGATAGATGGGCATGATCTTAAAACAGCGTTTCTTTCTAACCCACTATCCTTATTTTTAGAAATAGTGGTTATCTTTTAATACTTTAGTACAGTGTTTACATTCTATTCGCTATAAATTGTCTTTTTATTGTTTTGTGTAGTGTTTATATTGTCTTCTTTATAAATTATCTG
Organism: Limulus polyphemus; assembly: GCF_000517525.1. Lineage (NCBI taxonomy): Eukaryota > Metazoa > Arthropoda > Merostomata > Xiphosura > Limulidae > Limulus > Limulus polyphemus. Next base: position 55 of record NW_013699024.1, on the reverse strand, counting down.
TTTATTGTTTTGTGTAGTGTATATATTGTCTTCTTTATAAATTATCTATTTATTG
>NW_013699023.1:0-625 GCF_000517525.1 Limulus polyphemus | reverse complement strand
ATTTGTCTGGTCCCTCACCTGAAGGGCTGAATTTTCATGTGTAGCTTCCTTTGTTTTCTGTCCTGTTCATTCTTCTTCCATTGTGGTTTACCAACATATGTGGTACACGTACCATTTTTAATCTATCCTAAGGAGTTATCATCCTTCCCATACTACGGTTCCTCATATACCCCCTTTATGCCTTGGCTTTTTGAATGGGGCCTTTCAGTTTCCTCTGTTGTGGGTTATAGGGCAGTGTTATCTGCCATTTTTGGCTTACTGACTTTGTTTGTATTTCCAGTTACCAGTCCTATCCAAGTTGTTTCATTCCTTTCATTTTTCCTGTCCTTCCTCCCTTTCAGATTTGTACCTCTATGTCATTATTCTTGGTCTTCCTCCATTAGACCTTTTGTTTTGATGTTTTTTTAAATCACCTTCCTTTGAAGTCTCTGTTCCTCCTCTTGTTGGCGTGTGAACAGTGTTGTTCTGATATGTTTGGAATTGATATTTGTAGCATTTTTGTTTTCTTAGTTTGTAGGTTCTGATTGTTCCTGTATGCCCACTACTATGGCTGCTCGAGATGGTACTTCTCCCTTCACACCCTTTTCCCGTTCCTCTTTTTTCCACATTTATGATTGTTACAATC
>NW_013699022.1:0-625 GCF_000517525.1 Limulus polyphemus | reverse complement strand
ATGAATCTCTATGTATACAGTATAACACACGTACAATATGTATATATAGATATATATATATGTATATATAGATATATAGATAGATATATGTATATATAGTATAACACACAAGTACAATATGTATGTAGATATTGATGAATCCGTAGGTATACAGTATAACACACGTACAATATGTATGTAGATATTTATAACCATGAGCGTTTAAGCTGAACTTTCCACCACCCTTTATAAAAAATGTCTTGTGACCAATGAAAACCCGCTAAATAGTTCTGACAGCAAGGAAGATAAATTACTATGGCACAGAGTACTATCTATATATAGAGTCAAGTGGCAGGAAATTACTAATAATTATATCATGAAGATACAAAACAATAAATACAATTATTTTAATTTAATAGATGCATTTAAGCCAACCTGAATCTTTTAATCTGGCTGAATCTTATGAGATATTATTGGTTTATTAACAACAACTGTGCCCAGCTAATGAAACAATGCATTCTATTCTAATCTTCATAACTAATAGTGTAAGAAATGTTTATAGGCTAGTTATATTGTTGATTTGTAATTTGACTGTAAGTAGATAGTCTGATCTGAAGTTAATATTAATTAATTAAAGTTTGCTAGG
>NW_013699021.1:0-625 GCF_000517525.1 Limulus polyphemus | reverse complement strand
TTATTATATATATATATATATATATATATATCATGAGGTTTGCAATATCATTTATTTTGATTTACATTCTAGATTTTGGTTGGTAAATCTTTTGCAGCTCTAACACTGCTCTCTAGCCAACCTTACTAAAAGTACATATCATTTTTAACAACATTGAACAGAGAAATCAATATTAGTACTGATTCTATATTAGATAAAATTCATGAGTAAAACATAAAAAATTCACAAGTTATTTAAATGAGATTCAAAGTACTTCCAGGTTTTTTTTTTATAAAATAAAGTCTATGATATAATCTTTTTTTATTGATTATCACAAAACTAAGATAAAAAACAAAAAAAGTTTCTTATAATAGGTATGCAAGATAAAATTGTGAAAATGTTTTAAGTTTTTTTTTCTAATTCTTTACATATAGGCAACATTTTCTGAGTATGTCATGATGTTTTATAGAATTATATGCAGCATTTAATTAAACTACTTTATTATCATGGTATATGAATTAACTTGGCATCAAAACATAGCTAATAATCCAAATTTTTAATCATATAGAAGTTTTTAATTTTATAAGGCAAAATTTAAAAAAAATCCTTAATTTCCCCTGGTATGAGAATTGTGACATTTTCTCTC
>NW_013699020.1:0-625 GCF_000517525.1 Limulus polyphemus | reverse complement strand
ATTTATCGCAACTTTTATAATTTAATTACGGCCCCAATGCGCGATTTATTTATATATTTTTGTGGCAACGAGAAGCAAATGTAGAAACGTAAACGTTGTGTCTCAATTACTATTACACTTATAAGACAAAGTTTCGGTTTCATTTCATAATTTGTTCAAGCCCCCTGATGTAAAAGCGGGAGGGGTGGTCTTTTATCAGCAGGCATATGATACAGGTTTCGATCTTAATCTGCTATCAACTATTGGCCTCTGTAGGTTTCATTAAAAAGGTTAAAGAGAGATAACAGAAGGTACTATCATTCATAAAACATTTAAAGTCGGTTGTATTAAGTCATAGTAACATTGTACTTTTTTGTCTCGTCTTCATATCCCGGTCCAGTCTTTACGTTCTGTTGCTGAACTTTTTACAGTCTGTTATTACCTCGTACTTTATCAAACGTATAATTAGAGATGATTTACAAATATATCTTATTTATGCTACAATCATTTTCTTTGTTATTTTGCGTTTGGGAGATTCTTTGGGGTAAATCGACAGTGCCGATTCCTGACCCCATCAATTTTTAGACACATTTTTTCGATTATTTATTCACTAAACTCTTGATAAGTACGTGACTTTAATAGCTAC
>NW_013699019.1:0-625 GCF_000517525.1 Limulus polyphemus | reverse complement strand
CATACTTTATCGTGTCAATAAATATTCCATCGTCGGTTCTCTTGTTTGATCAGTTTTGAATAAATCGGTGCATGGCTCGGCCAGTGTAAGCGATAAAAGTTTGGGATTTTAGTGATCAAGAGCAAAGAGAAGTTTGACAATTGAACGACGAATGACGTCAAAAGCGCTATTCTTATTACGTTGTCTTCAGTAGAGCCAACATTATCAACATTAGACTAGTTAAAGGTGATTTTATTTTTTTAATGTCAGAACTATAGAGATCGTTGGATATTACCAAACAAAAAATATAAAAAATTGAGAGAGAGTAGGGAGAAAAGATAGAAAGATAGTGTCAACAACTAGTTTTAAAATAGAAAGTTCATGTACTAAGATAGAAACATATATTTAAAAGATATCAAAATTAAATAATACGTTGAACAATCGTCAAGTTTTTATAATTTTATTTAAAGAAAGATTACGCTTCGAGGTAGCGCTTATCGTCAGATCGTACAGCTTACAAGCGCATGCGTAGAATTCAAAGAAATTACGTGCGTAGTATTTTGAATTTTGAGCGTGAAAATTCGAAACAAAATTACATCTATTACACAAAAATTACAAGTCATGAAAAGATATGTAGATAGCAATT
>NW_013699018.1:0-625 GCF_000517525.1 Limulus polyphemus | reverse complement strand
CGTGTAAACAACGTTATATACTACATAACTGTCATTAAACAGCACGTGTAAACAACGTTATATACTACATAACTGTCATTAAACAGTACGTGTAAACAACGTTATATACTACATAACTGTCATTAAACAGCACGTGTAAACAACGTTATATACTATATAACTGTCAATAAACAGCACGTGTAAACAACGTTGTATACTATATAACTGGCATTAAACAGCACGTGCAAATAACGTTATATACGATGTAACTGCCATTAAACAGAACGTGTAATATATATGCCATATACGTGTTATATACCATAGAAGTAAATATGATAAACAGCGTTAGATACCACTCAATATATTACAAAAGAGAGGAATAAACACTATTATATACCACACAACTATATGCGATAAACAGAAAGTAAACAGCGTTATATGTCACACAACTAGACACAAAAAACGGCAGGTAAACAACGTGATATGTCACAGAAGTAGATACAATAAACGGCAGGAAAACAATGTGATATACCACAGAAGTAGATGTAATAAACAGCAGGTAAACATCGTTATATAGCACACAAATAGATACAATAAACGGCAGGTAAACATCGTTATATACCATACAAGCAGATACAATAAACAG